>NW_027254919.1:965000-990000 GCF_044704955.1 Pristiophorus japonicus | reverse complement strand
GTGTGTTTCTCTATGTGTGTGTCTGTTTCCGTGTGTGTGTGTGTATCTGTATGTGTGTGTGTGTTTCTGTGTGTGTGTGTTTCTGTATGTGTGTATGTGTTTCTGTGTGTGTGTGTGTTTCTGTATGTGTGTGTGTGTTTCTGTGTGTGTGTGTTTCTGTGTGTGTGTGTGTGTTTCTGCATGTGTGTGTGTTTCTGTGTGTGTGTGTGTGTTTCTGTCTGTGTGTGTGTTTCTGTGTGTGTGTGTGTTTCTGTGTGTGTGTGTCTTTATCTGTGTGTGTGATTCTGTATGTGTGTGTGTGTTTCTGTGTGCGTGTGTTGCTGTGTGTGTGTGTGTTTCTGTGTGTGTGTGTGTTTCTGTTTGTGTGTGTTTCTGTGTGTGTGTGTGTTTCTGTGTGTGCGTGTATGTGTGTGTGTTTCTGTGTGTGTGTGTTTCTTTATGTGTGCGTGTGTTTCTGTGTGTGTGTGTGTGTTTCTCTGTGTGTGTGTTTTTCTTTATGTGTGTGTGTTTCTGTGTGTGTTTGTGTGTTTCTGTGTGTGTGTGTGTGTGTGTGTGTGTGTGTTTCTGTATTTATGTGTTTCTGTGTGTGTGTGTTTCTGTGTATTTTTGTGTGTTTCTGTATGTGTGTGTTTCTGTATGTGTGTGTGTGTTTCTGTGTGTGTCTGTTTATATATGCGTGTGTGTCTGTGTGTGTGTGTGTTTCTGTGTGTGTGTGTATGTGTGTGTGTTTCTGTGTGTGTGTGTTTCTTTATGTGTGTGTGTGTTTCTGTGTGTGTGTGTGTTTCTTTATGTGTGTGTGTTTCTGTGTGTGTTTGTGTGTTTCTGTGTGTGTGTTTCTGTGTGTGTGTGTGTGTGTTTCTGTGTGTGTGTTTTTGTATGTGTGTGTGTTTCTGTGTGTGTGTGTGTGTGTGTTTCTGTGTGTGTGTGTGTTTCTGTATGTGTGTGTGTGTTTCTGTATGGGTGTTGTGTTTCTGGATGTGTATGTGCGTTTCTGTGTGTGTGTGTGTGTTAAGCATGTGTGTGTGTGTGTTTCTGTGTGTGTGTTTCAGTATGTGTGTGTGTCTTTCTGTGTGTGTGTGTGTTTCTGTGTGGGTGTGTTTCTGTGTGTGTGTGTGTTTCTATATGTGTGTGTTTCTGTGTGTGTGTGTGTTTCTGTGTGTGTGCATGTTTCTGTGTATGTGTGTATCTGTATGTGTGTGTGTGTTTCTGTGTGTGTGTGTTTCTGTATGTGTGTGTGTGTTTCTGTGTGTGTGTATTTCTGTGTGTGTGCGTGTTTCTGTGTGTGTGTGTATCTGTATGTGTGTGTGTGTTTCTGTGTGTGTGTGTGTGTGTGTTCTGTATGTGTGTGTGTATGTTTCTGTACGTGTGTGTGTATCTGTGTGTGTGTTGTGTTTCTGTATGTGTGTGTGTGTTTCTGTGTGTGTGTGTGTGTTCTGTATGTGTATTTGTGTTTCTGTATGTGTGTGTGTGTTTCTGTGTGTGTGTGTGTGTTAAGCATGTGTGTGTGTGTGTTTCTGTGTGTGTGTTTCAGTATGTGTGTGTGTCTTTCTGTGTGTGTGTGTGTTTCTGTGTGGGTGTGTTTCTGTGTGTGTGTGTGTTTCTATATGTGTGTGTTTCTGTGTGTGTGTGTTTCCGTGTGTGTATGTGTGTATCTGTATGTGTGTGTGTGTTTCTGTGTGTGTGTGTTTCTGTATGTGTGTGTGTGTTTCTGTGTGTGTCTGTTTATATATGTGTGTGTGTCTGTGTGTGTGTGTGTTTCTGTGTGTGTGTGTATGTGTGTGTGTTTCTGTGTGTGTGTGTTTCTTTATGTGTGTGTGTGTTTCTGTGTGTGTGTGTGTTTCTTTATGTGTGTGTGTTTCTGTGTGTGTTTGTGTGTTTCTGTGTGTGTGGTTCTGTGTGTGTGTGTGTGTTTCTGTGTGTGTGTTTTTGTATGTGTGTGTGTTTCTGTGTGTGTGTGTGTGTGTGTTTCTGTGTGTGTGTGTGTTTCTGTATGTGTGTGTGTGTTTCTGTATGGGTGTTGTGTTTCTGGATGTGTATGTGCGTTTCTGTGTGTATGTGTGTGTTAAGCATGTGTGTGTGTGTGTTTCTGTGTGTGTGTTTCAGTATGTGTGTGTGTCTTTCTGTGTGTGTGTGTGTTTCTGTGTGGGTGTGTTTCTGTGTGTGTGTGTGTTTCTATATGTGTGTGTTTCTGTGTGTGTGTGTTTCCGTGTGTGTATGTGTGTATCTGTATGTGTGTGTGTGTTTCTGTGTGTGTGTGTTTCTGTATGTGTGTGTGTGTTTCTGTGTGTGTGTATTTCTGTGTGTGTGCGTGTTTCTGTGTGTGTGTGTATCTGTATGTGTGTGTGTGTTTCTGTGTGTGTGTGTGTGTGTGTGTTCTGTATGTGTGTGTGTATGTTTCTGTATGTGTGTGTGTATCTGTGTGTGTGTTGTGTTTCTGTATGTGTGTGTGTGTTTCTGTGTGTGTGTGTGTGTTCTGTATGTGTATTTGTGTTTCTGTATGTGTGTGTGTGTTTCTGTGTGTGTGTGTGTGTTAAGGATGTGTGTGTGTGTGTTTCTGTGTGTGTGTTTCAGTATGTGTGTGTGTCTTTCTGTGTGTGTGTGTGTGTTTCTGTGTGTGTGTGTTTCTGTATGTGTGTGTGTTTCTGTATCTGTGTGTCTGTTTCTGTGTGTGAGTGTTTCTGTATGTGTGTGTGTTTCTGTATCTGTGTGTCTGTTTCTGTGTGTGTGTGTGTGTGTGTGTTTCTGTATGTATGTGTTTCTGTGTGTGTGTGTGTTTCTGTGTGTTTATGTGTGTTTCTGTGTGTGTGTGTGTTTCTGTGTGTGTGTGTGTGTTTCTGTGTGTGTGTGTGTATGTGTGTGTGTTTCTGTGTGTGTGTATGTGTTTCTTTATGTGTGTGTATGTTTCTGTGTGTGCGTTTGTGTTTCTGTGTGTGTGTGTGTTTCTTTATGTGTGTGTGTTTCTGTGTGTGTTTGTGTGTTTCTCTGTGTGTGTGTGTGTTACTGTATGTATGTGTTTCTGTGTGTGTGTGTGTGTGTTTCTGTGTATGTGTGTGTGTTTCTGTGTGTGTGTGTTTTTGTATGTGTGTGTGTTTATGTGTGTGTGTGTGTGTGTTTCTGTGTGTGTGTGTGTTTCTAGATGTGTATGTGTGTTTCTGTGTGTGTGTGTGTGTTAAGCATGTGTGTGTGTGTTACTGTGTGTGTTTCAGTGTGTGTGTGTGTCTTTCTGTGTGTGTGTGTGTTTCTGTGTCTGTGTTTCTGTGTGTGTGTGTTATTCTTTATGTGTGTGTATGTGTGTTTCTGTATGTGTGTGTGTGTTTCTGTGTGTGTGTGTTTATGTGTGTGTGTTTCTGTGTGTGTGTGTGTGTATATCTGTATGTGTGTGTGTGTTTCTGTGTGTGTGTGTTTCTGTATGTGTGTGTGTATTTCTGTGGTGTGTGTGTTTCTGTGTGTGTGTGTTTCTGTATGTGTGTGTATCTGTATGTGTGTGTGTTTCTGTGTGTGTGTGTGGTGTCTGTATGTGTGTGTGTGTGTGTTTCTGTATGTGTGTGTTTATCTGTGTGTGTATGTGTTTCTGTATGTGTGTGTGTGTTTCTGTTTGTGTTTCTGTATGTGTGTGTGCTTCTGTGTGTGTGTGTGTTTCTGTGTTTCTGTGTGTGTGTGTGTGTGTTTCTGTATGTGTGTGTGTTTCTCTGTGTGTGTGTGTTTCTGTGTGTGTATGTGTGTTTCTGTATGTGTGTGTGTGTGTGTTTCTGTATGTGTACGTGTTTCTGTGTGTGTGTGTTTGTGTTTCTGTGTCTGTGTCTGTGTTTCTGTATGTGTGTGTGTTTCTGTTTGTGTGTGTGTGTTCTGTATGTGTGTGTGTGTTTCTGTATGTGTATGTGTTTCTGTGTCTGTGTTTGTGTTTTTGTATGTGTGTGTGTGTTTCTGTGTGTGTGTGTGTTTCTGTGTATGTGTGTGTTTATGTGTGTGTGTGATTCTGTATGTGTGTGTGTGTTTCTGTATGTGTATGTGTTTCTGTATGTGTGTGTGTGTTTCTGTTTGTGTTTCTGTATGTGTGTGTGCTTCTGTGTGTGTGTGTTTCTGTGTTTCTGTGTGTGTGTGTGTGTGTTTCTGTATGTGTGTGTGTTTCTGTGTGTGTGTGTGTTTCTGTGTGTGTATGTGTGTTTCTGTATGTGTGTGTGTGTGTTTCTGTATGTGTACGTGTTTCTGTGTGTGTGTTTGTGTTTCTGTATGTGTGTGTGTGTTTCTGTGTGTGTGTCTGTGTTTCTGTGTGTGTGTGTGTTTATGTGTGTATGTGTGATTCTGTATGTGTGTGTGTATTTCTGTATGTGTGTGTGTGTTTCTGTGTGTGTGTGTTTCTGTATGTGTGTGTGTTTCTGTATGTGTGTGTTTCTGTGTGTGTTTCTGTATGTGTGTGTGTGTTTCCGTGTGTGTGTGAATTTCTGTGTGTGTGTGTGTATGTGTTTCTGTATGTGTGTGTGTTTCTGTGTGTGTGTGTGTTTCTGTGTGTGTATGTGTGTTTCTGTATGTGTGTGTGTGTTTCTGTATGTGTGTGTCTGTTTCTAGATGTGTATGTGTGTTTCTGTGTGTGTGTGTGTGTTAAGCATGTGTGTGTGTGTGTTTCTGTGTGTGTGTGTTTCTATATGTGTGTGTGTGTTTCTCTATGTGTGTGTCTGTTTCCGTGTGTGTGTGTGTATCTGTATGTGTGTGTGTGTTTCTGTGTGTGTGTGTTTCTGTATGTGTGTATGTGTTTCTGTGTGTGTGTGTGTTTCTGTATGTGTGTGTGTGTTTCTGTGCGTGTGTGTTTCTGTGTATGTGTGTGTGTTTCTGCATGTGTGTGTGTTTCTGTGTGTGTGTGTGTGTTTCTGTCTGTGTGTGTGTTTCTGTGTGTGTGTGTGTTTCTGTGTGTGTGTGTCTTTATCTGTGTGTGTGATTCTGTATGTGTGTGTGTGTTTCTGTGTGCGTGTGTTGCTGTGTGTGTGTGTGTTTCTGTGTGTGTGTGTGTTTCTGTATGTGTGTGTATCTGTGTGTGTGTGTGTTTCTGTGTGTGCGTGTATGTGTGTGTGTTTCTGTGTGTGTGTGTTTCTTTATGTGTGCGTGTGTTTCTGTGTGTGTGTGTGTGTTTCTCTGTGTGTGTGTGTTTCTTTATGTGTGTGTGTTTCTGTGTGTGTTTGTGTGTTTCTGTGTGTGTGTGTGTGTGTTTCTGTATTTATGTGTTTCTGTGTGTGTGTGTTTCTGTGTATTTTTGTGTGTTTCTGTATGTGTGTGTTTCTGTATGTGTGTGTGTGTTTCTGTGTGTGTCTGTATATATATGTGTGTGTGTCTGTGTGTGTGTGTGTTTCTGTGTGTGTGTGTATGTGTGTGTGTTTCTGTGTGTGTGTGTTTCTTTATGTGTGTGTGTGTTTCTGTGTGTGTGTGTGTTTCTTTATGTGTGTGTGTTTCTGTGTGTGTTTGTGTGTTTCTGTGTGTGTGTTTCTGTGTGTGTGTGTGTGTGTTTCTGTGTGTGTGTTTTTGTATGTGTGTGTGTTTCTGTGTGTGTGTGTGTGTGTTTCTGTGTGTGTGTGTGTTTCTGTATGTGTGTGTGTGTTTCCGTATGGGTGTTGTGTTTCTGGATGTGTATGTGCGTTTCTGTGTGTGTGTGTGTGTTAAGCATGTGTGTGTGTGTGTGTTTCTGTGTGTGTGTTTCAGTATGTGTGTGTGTCTTTCTGTGTGTGTGTGTGTTTCTGTGTGGGTGTGTTTCTGTGTGTGTGTGTGTTTCTATATGTGTGTGTTTCTGTGTGTGTGTGTTTCTGTGTGTGTATGTGTGTATCTGTATGTGTGTGTGTGTTTCTGTGTGTGGGTGTTTCTGTATGTGTGTGTGTGTTTCTGTGTGTGTGTATTTCTGTGTGTGTGCGTGTTTCTGTGTGTGTGTGTATCTGTATGTGTGTGTGTGTTTCTGTGTGTGTGTGTGTTCTGTATGTGTGTGTGTATGTTTCTGTATGTGTGTGTGTATCTGTGTGTGTGTTGTGTTTCTGTATGTGTGTTGTGTTTCTGTGTGTGTGTGTGTGTTCTGTATGTGTATTTGTGTTTCTGTATGTGTGTGTGTGTTTCTGTGTGTGTGTGTGTTAAGCATGTGTGTGTGTGTGTGTTTCTGTGTGTGTGTTTCAGTATGTGTGTGTGTCTTTCTGTGTGTGTGTGTGTGTTTCTGTGTGTGTGTGTTTCTGTATGTGTGTGTGTTTCTGTATCTGTGTGTCTGTTTCTGTGTGTGTGTGTTTCTGTATGTGTGTGTGTTTCTGTATCTGTGTGTCTGTTTCTGTGTGTGTGTGTGTGTGTGTGTTTCTGTATGTATGTGTTTCTGTGTGAGTGTGTGTCTGTGTGTTTATGTGTGTTTCTGTGTGTGTGTGTGTTTCTGTGTGTGTGTGTGTGTTTCTGTGTGTGTGTGTGTATGTGTGTGTGTTTCTGTGTGTGTGTATGTGTTTCTTTATGTGTGTGTATGTTTCTGTGTGTGTGTTTGTGTTTCTGTGTGTGTGTGTGTTTCTTTATGTGTGTGTGTTTCTGTGTGTGTTTGTGTGTTTCTCTGTGTGTGTGTGTGTGTTACTGTATGTATGTGTTTCTGTGTGTGTGTGTGTGTTTCTGTGTATGTGTGTGTGTTTCTGTGTGTGTGTTTTTGTATGTGTGTGTTTTTATGTGTGTTTGTGTGTGTGTGTTTCTGTGTGTGTGTGTGTGTTTCTTTATGTGTGTGTGTGTTTCTGTATGGGTGTAGTGTTTCTAGATGTGTATGTGTGTTGCTGTGTGTGTGTGTGTGTTAAGCATGTGTGTGTGTGTGTTACTGTGTGTGTTTCAGTATGTGTGTGTGTCTTTCTGTGTGTGTGTGTGTTTCTGTGTCTGTGTTTCTGTGTGTGTGTGTTTTTCTTTATGTGTGTGTATGTGTGTTTCTGTATGTGTGTGTGTGTGTATCTGTGTGTGTGTGTTTCTGTGTGTGTGTGTTTCTGTGTGTGTGTGTGTGTATCTGTATGTGTGTGTGTGTTTTTCTGTGTGTGTGTGTTTCTGTATGTGTGTGTGTATTTCTGTGTGTGTGTGTTTCTGTGTGTGTGTGTTTCTGTATGTGTGTGTATCTGTATGTGTGTGTGTTTCTGTGTGTGTGTTCTGTATGTGTGTGTGTGTGTGTTTCTGTATGTGTGTGTTTATCTGTGTGTGTATTTGTGTTTCTGTATGTGTGTTGTGTTTCTGTGTGTGTGTGTGTGTTCTGTATATGTTTTTGTGTTTCTGTATGTGTGTGTGTGTTTCTGTGTGTGTGTGTGTGTTAAGCATTTGTGTGTGTGTGTTTCTGTGTGTGTGTTTCAGTATGTGTGTGTCTTTCTGTGTGTGTGTGTTTCTGTGTGTGTGTGTGTGTTTCTGTGTATGTGTGTGTTTCTGTATGTATGTGTTTCTGTGTGTGCGTTTCTGTGTGTGTGTGTGTGTGCTTCTGTGTGTGTGTGTGTTTCTCTGTGTGTGTTTCAGTATGTGTGTGTGTCTTTCTGTGTGTGTGTGTGTTTCTGTGTGTGTCTGTTTATGTATGTGTGTGTGTGTTTCTGTGTGTGTGTATTTCTGTGTGTGCGCGTGTTTCTGTGTGTGTGTGTATCTGTATGTGTGTGTGTGTTTCTGTGTGTGTGTGTGTGTGTGTGTTCTGTATGTGTGTGTGTGTGTTTCTGTATGTGTGTGTGTATCTGTGTGCGTGTCGTGTTTCTGTATGTGTGTGTGTGTTTCTGTGTGTGTGTGTGTGTGTTCTGTATGTGTTTTTGTGTTTCTGTATGTGTGTGTGTGTTTCTGTGTGAGTGTGTGTGCGTTAAGCATGTGTGTGTGTGTGTTTCTGTGTGTGTGTTTCAGTATGTGTGTGTGTCTTTCTGTGTGTGTGTGTGTGTTTCTGTGTGTGTGTGTTTCTGTATGTGTGTGTGTTTCTGTATCTGTGTGTCTGTTTCTGTGTGTGTGTGTGTGTGTGTTTCTGTATGTATGTGTTTCTGTGTGTGTGTGTGTGTTCTGTATGTGTGTGTGTGTTTCTGTATGTGTATGTGTTTCTGTGTCTGTGTTTGTGTTTTTGTATGTGTGTGTGTGTTTCTGTGTGTGTGTGTGTGTGTTTCTGTGTATGTGTGTGTTTATGTGTGTGTGTGATTCTGTATGTGTGTGTGTGTTTCTGTATGTGTATGTGTTTCTGTATGTGTGTGTGTGTTTCTGTTTGTGTTTCTGTATGTGTGTGTGCTTCTGTGTGTGTGTGTTTCTGTGTTTCTGTGTGTGTGTGTGTGTGTTTCTGTATGTGTGTGTGTTTCTGTGTGTGTGTGTGTTTCTGTGTGTGTATGTGTGTTTCTGTATGTGTGTGTGTGTGTTTCTGTATGTGTACGTGTTTCTGTGTGTGTGTTTGTGTTTCTGTATGTGTGTGTGTGTTTCTGTGTGTGTGTCTGTGTTTCTGTGTGTGTGTGTGTTTATGTGTGTATGTGTGATTCTGTATGTGTGTGTGTATTTCTGTATGTGTGTGTGTGTTTCTGTGTGTGTGTGTTTCTGTATGTGTGTGTGTTTCTGTATGTGTGTGTTTCTGTGTGTGTTTCTGTATGTGTGTGTGTGTTTCTGTGTGTGTGTGAATTTCTGTGTGTGTGTGTGTATGTGTTTCTGTATGTGTGTGTGTTTCTGTGTGTGTGTGTGTTTCTGTGTGTGTATGTGTGTTTCTGTATGTGTGTGTGTGTTTCTGTATGTGTGTGTCTGTTTCTAGATGTGTATGTGTGTTTCTGTGTGTGTGTGTGTGTTAAGCATGTGTGTGTGTGTGTTTCTGTGTGTGTGTGTTTCTATATGTGTGTGTGTGTTTCTCTATGTGTGTGTCTGTTTCCGTGTGTGTGTGTGTATCTGTATGTGTGTGTGTGTTTCTGTGTGTGTGTGTTTCTGTATGTGTGTATGTGTTTCTGTGTGTGTGTGTGTTTCTGTATGTGTGTGTGTGTTTCTGTGCGTGTGTGTTTCTGTGTATGTGTGTGTGTTTCTGCATGTGTGTGTGTTTCTGTGTGTGTGTGTGTGTTTCTGTCTGTGTGTGTGTTTCTGTGTGTGTGTGTGTTTCTGTGTGTGTGTGTCTTTATCTGTGTGTGTGATTCTGTATGTGTGTGTGTGTTTCTGTGTGCGTGTGTTGCTGTGTGTGTGTGTGTTTCTGTGTGTGTGTGTGTTTCTGTATGTGTGTGTGTTTCTGTGTGTGTTTGTGTGTTTCTGTGTGTGTGTGTGTGTGTTTCTGTATTTATGTGTTTCTGTGTGTGTGTGTTTCTGTATGTGTGTGTTTCTGTATGTGTGTGTGTGTTTCTGTGTGTGTCTGTATATATATGTGTGTGTGTCTGTGTGTGTGTGTGTTTCTGTGTGTGTGTGTATGTGTGTGTGTTTCTGTGTGTGTGTGTTTCTTTATGTGTGTGTGTGTTTCTGTGTGTGTGTGTGTTTCTTTATGTGTGTGTGTTTCTGTGTGTGTTTGTGTGTTTCTGTGTGTGTATTTCTGTGTGTGTGTGTGTGTGTTTCTGTGTGTGTGTTTTTGTATGTGTGTGTGTTTCTGTGTGTGTGTGTGTGTGTTTCTGTGTGTGTGTGTGTTTCTGTATGTGTGTGTGTGTTTCCGTATGGGTGTTGTGTTTCTGGATGTGTATGTGCGTTTCTGTGTGTGTGTGTGTGTTAAGCATGTGTGTGTGTGTGTGTTTCTGTGTGTGTGTTTCAGTATGTGTGTGTGTCTTTCTGTGTGTGTGTGTGTTTCTGTGTGGGTGTGTTTCTGTGTGTGTGTGTGTTTCTATATGTGTGTGTTTCTGTGTGTGTGTGTTTCTGTGTGTGTATGTGTGTATCTGTATGTGTGTGTGTGTTTCTGTGTGTGGGTGTTTCTGTATGTGTGTGTGTGTTTCTGTGTGTGTGTATTTCTGTGTGTGTGCGTGTTTCTGTGTGTGTGTGTATCTGTATGTGTGTGTGTGTTTCTGTGTGTGTGTGTGTTCTGTATGTGTGTGTGTATGTTTCTGTATGTGTGTGTGTATCTGTGTGTGTGTTGTGTTTCTGTATGTGTGTTGTGTTTCTGTGTGTGTGTGTGTGTTCTGTATGTGTATTTGTGTTTCTGTATGTGTGTGTGTGTTTCTGTGTGTGTGTGTGTTAAGCATGTGTGTGTGTGTGTGTTTCTGTGTGTGTGTTTCAGTATGTGTGTGTGTCTTTCTGTGTGTGTGTGTGTGTTTCTGTGTGTGTGTGTTTCTGTATGTGTGTGTGTTTCTGTATCTGTGTGTCTGTTTCTGTGTGTGTGTGTTTCTGTATGTGTGTGTGTTTCTGTATCTGTGTGTCTGTTTCTGTGTGTGTGTGTGTGTGTGTGTGTTTCTGTATGTATGTGTTTCTGTGTGAGTGTGTGTCTGTGTGTTTATGTGTGTTTCTGTGTGTGTGTGTGTTTCTGTGTGTGTGTGTGTGTTTCTGTGTGTGTGTGTGTATGTGTGTGTGTTTCTGTGTGTGTGTATGTGTTTCTTTATGTGTGTGTATGTTTCTGTGTGTGTGTTTGTGTTTCTGTGTGTGTGTGTTTCTTTATGTGTGTGTGTTTCTGTGTGTGTTTGTGTGTTTCTCTGTGTGTGTGTGTGTGTTACTGTATGTATGTGTTTCTGTGTGTGTGTGTGTTTCTGTGTATGTGTGTGTGTTTCTGTGTGTGTGTGTTTTTGTATGTGTGTGTTTTTATGTGTGTTTGTGTGTGTGTGTTTCTGTGTGTGTGTGTGTGTGTTTCTTTATGTGTGTGTGTGTGTTTCTGTATGGGTGTAGTGTTTCTAGATGTGTATGTGTGTTGCTGTGTGTGTGTGTGTGTTAAGCATGTGTGTGTGTGTGTTACTGTGTGTGTTTCAGTATGTGTGTGTGTCTTTCTGTGTGTGTGTGTGTTTCTGTGTCTGTGTTTCTGTGTGTGTGTGTTTTTCTTTATGTGTGTGTATGTGTGTTTCTGTATGTGTGTGTGTGTTTCTGTGTGTGTGTGTTTCTGTGTGTGTGTGTTTCTGTGTGTGTGTGTGTGTATCTGTATGTGTGTGTGTGTTTTTCTGTGTGTGTGTGTTTCTGTATGTGTGTGTGTATTTCTGTGTGTGTGTGTTTCTGTGTGTGTGTGTTTCTGTATGTGTGTGTATCTGTATGTGTGTGTGTTTCTGTGTGTGTGTTCTGTATGTGTGTGTGTGTGTGTTTCTGTATGTGTGTGTTTATCTGTGTGTGTATTTGTGTTTCTGTATGTGTGTTGTGTTTCTGTGTGTGTGTGTGTGTTCTGTATATGTTTTTGTGTTTCTGTATGTGTGTGTGTGTTTCTGTGTGTGTGTGTGTGTGTTAAGCATTTGTGTGTGTGTGTTTCTGTGTGTGTGTTTCAGTATGTGTGTGTCTTTCTGTGTGTGTGTGTGTGTTTCTGTGTGTGTGTGTGTGTTTCTGTGTATGTGTGTGTTTCTGTATGTATGTGTTTCTGTGTGTGCGTTTCTGTGTGTGTGTGTGTGTGCTTCTGTGTGTGTGTGTGTTTCTCTGTGTGTGTTTCAGTATGTGTGTGTGTCTTTCTGTGTGTGTGTGTGTTTCTGTGTGTGTCTGTTTATGTATGTGTGTGTGTGTTTCTGTGTGTGTGTATTTCTGTGTGTGCGCGTGTTTCTGTGTGTGTGTGTATCTGTATGTGTGTGTGTGTTTCTGTGTGTGTGTGTGTGTGTGTGTTCTGTATGTGTGTGTGTGTGTTTCTGTATGTGTGTGTGTATCTGTGTGCGTGTCGTGTTTCTGTATGTGTGTGTGTGTTTCTGTGTGTGTGTGTGTGTTCTGTATGTGTTTTTGTGTTTCTGTATGTGTGTGTGTGTTTCTGTGTGAGTGTGTGTGCGTTAAGCATGTGTGTGTGTGTGTTTCTGTGTGTGTGTTTCAGTATGTGTGTGTGTCTTTCTGTGTGTGTGTGTGTGTTTCTGTGTGTGTGTGTTTCTGTATGTGTGTGTGTTTCTGTATCTGTGTGTCTGTTTCTGTGTGTGTGTGTGTGTGTGTTTCTGTATGTATGTGTTTCTGTGTGTGTGTGTGTTTCTGTGTGTTTTTGTGTGTTTCTGTATGTGTGTGTGTTTCTGTATGTGTGTGTGTGTTTCTGTGTGTGTGTGTTTATGTATGTGTGTGTTTCTGTGTGTGTGTGTTTCTGTGTGTGTGTGTGTATGTGTGTGTGTTTCTGTGTGTGTGTGTGTGTTTCTTTATGTGTGTGTATGTTTCTGTGTGTGTGTTTGTGTTTCTGTGTGTGTGTGTGTTTCTTTATGTGTGTGTGTTTCTGTGTGTGTTTGTGTGTTTCTGTGTGTGTGTGTATGTGTGTGTGTTTCTGTATGTATGTGTTTCTGTGTGTGTGTGTGTTTCTGTGTGTGTGTGTGTTTCTGTGTGTGTGTGTTTCTGTGTGTTTGTGTGTGTGTGTGTTCTGTATGTGTGTGTGTGTGTTTCTGTATGTGTCTGTGTATCTGTGTGTGTGTTGTGTTTCTGTATGTGTGTGTGTGTTTCTGTGTGTGTGTGTGTGTTCTGTATGTGTTTTTGTGTTTCTGTATGTGTGTGTGTGTGTTGCTGTGTGTGTGTGTGCGTTAAGCATGTGTGTGTGTGTTTCTGTGTATGTGTTTCAGTATGTGTGTGTGTCTTTCTGTGTGTGTGTGTGTTTTTCTGTGTGTGTGTGTTTCTGTATGTGTGTGTGTTTCTGTATCTGTGTGTCTGTTTCTGTGTGTGTGTGTGTGTGTGTTTCTGTATGTATGTGTTTCTGTGTGTGTGTGTGTTTCTGTGTGTTTTTGTGTGTTTCTGTGTGTGTGTGTGTTTCTGTATGTGTGTGTGTGTTTCTGTGTGTGTGTGTTTATGTATGTCTGTGTTTCTGTGTGTGTGTGTGTTTCTGTGTGTGTGTGTGTACGTGTGTGTGTTTCTGTGTGTGTGTGTGTGTGTGTTTCTTTAAGTGTGTGTATGTTTCTGTGTGTGTGTTTGTGTTTCTGTGTGTGTGTGTGTTTCTTTATGTGTGTGTGTTTCTGTGTGTGTTTGTGTGTTTCTGTGTGTGTGTGTATGTGTGTGTGTTTCTGTATGTATGTGTTTCTGTGTGTGTGTGTGTTTCTGTGTGTGTGTGTGTGTTTCTGTGTGTGTGTGTTTCTGTATGTGTGTGTGTTTCTGTGTGTTTGTGTGTGTGTGTTTCTGTATGTGTGTGTGTGTTTCTGTATGGGTGTAGTGATTCTAGATGTGTATGTGTGTTTCTGTGTGTGTGTGTGTTAAGCATGTGTGTGTGTGTGTGTTTCTGTGTGTGTGTTTCAGTATGTGTGTGTGTCTTTCTGTGTGTGTGTGTGTGTTTCTGTGTGTGTGTGTTTCTGTATGTGTGTGTGTTTCTGTATCTGTGTGTCTGTTTCTGTGTGTGTGTGTTTCTGTATGTGTGTGTGTTTCTGTATCTGTGTGTCTGTTTCTGTGTGTGTGTGTGTGTGTGTGTGTGTTTCTGTATGTATGTGTTTCTGTGTGAGTGTGTGTCTGTGTGTTTATGTGTGTTTCTGTGTGTGTGTGTGTTTCTGTGTGTGTGTGTGTGTTTCTGTGTGTGTGTGTGTATGTGTGTGTGTTTCTGTGTGTGAGTATGTGTTTCTTTATGTGTGTGTATGTTTCTGTGTGTGTGTTTGTGTTTCTGTGTGTGTGTGTGTTTCTTTATGTGTGTGTGTTTCTGTGTGTGTTTGTGTGTTTCTCTGTGTGTGTGTGTGTGTTACTGTATGTATGTGTTTCTGTGTGTGTGTGTGTGTTTCTGTGTATGTGTGTGTGTTTCTGTGTGTGTGTGTTTTTGTATGTGTGTGTGTTTATGTGTGTTTGTGTGTGTGTGTATCTGTGTGTGTGTGTGTGTGTTTCTTTATGTGTGTGTGTGTTTCTGTATGGGTGTAGTGTTTCTAGATGTGTATGTGTGTTGCTGTGTGTGTGTGTGTGTTAAGCATGTGTGTGTGTGTGTTACTGTGTGTGTTTCAGTATGTGTGTGTGTCTTTCTGTGTGTGTGTGTGTTTCTGTGTCTGTGTTTCTGTGTGTGTGTGTTTTTCTTTATGTGTGTGTATGTGTGTTTCTGTATGTGTGTGTGTGTTTCTGTGTGTGTGTGTTTCTGTGTGTGTGTGTTTCTGTGTGTGTGTGTGTGTATCTGTATGTGTGTGTGTGTTTTTCTGTGTGTGTGTGTTTCTGTATGTGTGTGTGTATTTCTGTGTGTGTGTGTTTCTGTGTGTGTGTGTTTCTGTATGTGTGTGTATCTGTATGTGTGTGTGTTTCTGTGTGTGTGTTCTGTATGTGTGTGTGTGTGTGTTTCTGTATGTGTGTGTTTATCTGTGTGTGTATTTGTGTTTCTGTATGTGTGTTGTGTTTCTGTGTGTGTGTGTTCTGTATATGTTTTTGTGTTTCTGTATGTGTGTGTGTGTTTCTGTGTGTGTGTGTGTTAAGCATTTGTGTGTGTGTGTTTCTGTGTGTGTGTTTCAGTATGTGTGTGTCTTTCTGTGTGTGTGTGTGTGTTTCTGTGTGTGTGTGTGTGTTTCTGTGTATGTGTGTGTTTCTGTATGTATGTGTTTCTGTGTGTGCGTTTCTGTGTGTGTGTGTGTGTGTGTGCTTCTGTGTGTGTCTGTTTATGTATGTGTGTGTGTGTTTCTGTGTGTGTGTATTTCTGTGTGTGCGCGTGTTTCTGTGTGTGTGTGTATCTGTATGTGTGTGTGTGTTTCTGTGTGTGTGTGTGTGT
Source organism: Pristiophorus japonicus (assembly GCF_044704955.1). NCBI lineage: Eukaryota > Metazoa > Chordata > Chondrichthyes > Pristiophoridae > Pristiophorus > Pristiophorus japonicus. The sequence continues at coordinate 975,341 of NW_027254919.1, read as the reverse complement.
GTGTGTGTTCTGTATGTGTGTGTGTGTGTTTCTGTATGTGTGTGTGTATCTGTGTGCGTGTCGTGTTTCTGTATGTGTGTGTGTGTTTCTGTGTGTGTGTGTGTGTTCTGTATGTGTTTTTGTGTTTCTGTATGTGTGTGTGTGTTTCTGTGTGAGTGTGTGTGCGTTAAGCATGTGTGTGTGTGTGTTTCTGTGTGTGTGTTTCAGTATGTGTGTGTGTCTTTCTGTGTGTGTGTGTGTGTTTCTGTGTGTGTGTGTTTCTGTATGTGTGTGTGTTTCTGTATCTGTGTGTCTGTTTCTGTGTGTGTGTGTGTGTTTCTGTATGTATGTGTTTCTGTGTGTGTGTGTGTTTCTGTGTGTTTTTGTGTGTTTCTGTGTGTGTGTGTGTTTCTGTATGTGTGTGTGTGTTTCTGTGTGTGTGTGTTTATGTATGTGTGTGTTTCTGTGTGTGTGTGTTTCTGTGTGTGTGTGTGTATGTGTGTGTGTTTCTGTGTGTGTGTGTGTGTGTGTTTCTTTATGTGTGTGTATGTTTCTGTGTGTGTGTTTGTGTTTCTGTGTGTGTGTGTGTTTCTTTATGTGTGTGTGTTTCTGTGTGTGTTTGTGTGTTTCTGTGTGTGTGTGTATGTGTGTGTGTTTCTGTATGTATGTGTTTCTGTGTGTGTGTGTGTTTCTGTGTGTGTGTGTTTCTGTGTGTTTGTGTGTGTGTGCGTGTTCTGTATGTGTGTGTGTGTGTTTCTGTATGTGTCTGTGTATCTGTGTGTGTGTTGTGTTTCTGTATGTGTGTGTGTGTTTCTGTGTGTGTGTGTGTGTTCTGTATGTGTTTTTGTGTTTCTGTATGTGTGTGTGTGTGTTGCTGTGTGTGTGTGTGCGTTAAGCATGTGTGTGTGTGTGTTTCTGTGTATGTGTTTCAGTATGTGTGTATGTCTTTCTGTGTGTGTGTGTGTTTTTCTGTGTGTGTGTGTTTCTGTATGTGTGTGTGTTTCTGTATCTGTGTGTCTGTTTCTGTGTGTGTGTGTGTGTGTGTTTCTGTATGTATGTGTTTCTGTGTGTGTGTGTGTTTCTGTGTGTTTTTGTGTGTTTCTGTGTGTGTGTGTGTTTCTGTATGTGTGTGTGTGTTTCTGTGTGTGTGTGTTTATGTATGTCTGTGTTTCTGTGTGTGTGTGTGTTTCTGTGTGTGTGTGTGTACGTGTGTGTGTTTCTGTGTGTGTGTGTGTGTGTGTTTCTTTAAGTGTGTGTATGTTTCTGTGTGTGTGTTTGTGTTTCTGTGTGTGTGTGTGTTTCTTTATGTGTGTGTGTTTCTGTGTGTGTTTATGTGTTTCTGTGTGTGTGTGTATGTGTGTGTGTTTCTGTATGTATGTGTTTCTGTGTGTGTGTGTGTTTCTGTGTGTGTGTGTGTGTTTCTGTGTGTGTGTGTTTCTGTATGTGTGTGTGTTTCTGTGTGTTTGTGTGTGTGTGTTTCTGTATGTGTGTGTGTGTTTCTGTATGGGTGTAGTGATTCTAGATGTGTATGTGTGTTTCTGTGTGTGTGTGTGTTAAGCATGTGTGTGTGTGTGTGTTACTGTGTGTGTGTTTCAGTATGTGTGTGTGTCTTTCTGTGTGTGTGTGTGTGTGTTTCTGTGTGTGTGTGTGTGTGTTTCTGTATTTATGTGTTTCTGTGTGTGTGTGTTTCTGTGTATTTTTGTGTGTTTCTGCATGTGTGTGTGTTTCTGTGTGTGTGTGTGTGTTTCTGTCTGTGTGTGTGTTTCTGTGTGTGTGTGTGTTTCTGTGTGTGTGTGTCTTTATCTGTGTGTGTGATTCTGTATGTGTGTGTGTGTTTCTGTGTGCGTGTGTTGCTGTGTGTCTGTGTGTGTTTCTGTGTGTGTGTGTGTTTCTGTATGTGTGTGTATCTGTGTGTGTGTGTGTTTCTGTGTGTGCGTGTATGTGTGTGTGTTTCTGTGTGTGTGTGTTTCTTTATGTGTGCGTGTGTTTCTGTGTGTGTGTGTGTGTTTCTCTGTGTGTGTGTGTTTCTTTATGTGTGTGTGTTTCTGTGTGTGTTTGTGTGTTTCTGTGTGTGTGTGTGTGTGTTTCTGTATTTATGTGTTTCTGTGTGTGTGTGTTTCTGTGTATTTTTGTGTGTTTCTGTATGTGTGTGTTTCTGTATGTGTGTGTGTGTTTCTGTGTGTGTCTGTATATATATGTGTGTGTGTCTGTGTGTGTGTGTGTTTCTGTGTGTGTGTGTATGTGTGTGTGTTTCTGTGTGTGTGTGTTTCTTTATGTGTGTGTGTGTTTCTGTGTGTGTGTGTGTTTCTTTATGTGTGTGTGTTTCTGTGTGTGTTTGTGTGTTTCTGTGTGTGTATTTCTGTGTGTGTGTGTGTGTGTTTCTGTGTGTGTGTTTTTGTATGTGTGTGTGTTTCTGTGTGTGTGTGTGTGTGTTTCTGTGTGTGTGTGTGTTTCTGTATGTGTGTGTGTGTTTCCGTATGGGTGTTGTGTTTCTGGATGTGTATGTGCGTTTCTGTGTGTGTGTGTGTGTTAAGCATGTGTGTGTGTGTGTTTCTGTGTGTGTGTTTCAGTATGTGTGTGTGTCTTTCTGTGTGTGTGTGTGTTTCTGTGTGGGTGTGTTTCTGTGTGTGTGTGTGTTTCTATATGTGTGTGTTTCTGTGTGTGAATGTGTGTATCTGTATGTGTGTGTGTGTTTCTGTGTGTGGGTGTTTCTGTATGTGTGTGTGTGTTTCTGTGTGTGTGTATTTCTGTGTGTGTGCGTGTTTCTGTGTGTGTGTGTATCTGTATGTGTGTGTGTGTTTCTGTGTGTGTGTGTGTTCTGTATGTGTGTGTGTATGTTTCTGTATGTGTGTGTGTATCTGTGTGTGTGTTGTGTTTCTGTATGTGTGTTGTGTTTCTGTGTGTGTGTGTGTGTTCTGTATGTGTATTTGTGTTTCTGTATGTGTGTGTGTGTTTCTGTGTGTGTGTGTGTTAAGCATGTGTGTGTGTGTGTGTTTCTGTGTGTGTGTTTCAGTATGTGTGTGTGTCTTTCTGTGTGTGTGTGTGTGTTTCTGTGTGTGTGTGTTTCTGTATGTGTGTGTGTTTCTGTATCTGTGTGTCTGTTTCTGTGTGTGTGTGTTTCTGTATGTGTGTGTGTTTCTGTATCTGTGTGTCTGTTTCTGTGTGTGTGTGTGTGTGTGTGTGTTTCTGTATGTATGTGTTTCTGTGTGAGTGTGTGTCTGTGTGTTTATGTGTGTTTCTGTGTGTGTGTGTGTTTCTGTGTGTGTGTGTGTGTTTCTGTGTGTGTGTGTGTATGTGTGTGTGTTTCTGTGTGTGTGCATGTGTTTCTTTATGTGTGTGTATGTTTCTGTGTGTGTGTTTGTGTTTCTGTGTGTGTGTGTTTCTTTATGTGTGTGTGTTTCTGTGTGTGTTTGTGTGTTTCTCTGTGTGTGTGTGTGTTACTGTATGTATGTGTTTCTGTGTGTGTGTGTGTGTTTCTGTGTATGTGTGTGTGTTTCTGTGTGTGTGTGTTTTTGTATGTGTGTGTGTTTATGTGTGTTTGTGTGTGTGTGTTTCTGTGTGTGTGTGTGTGTGTTTCTTTATGTGTGTGTGTGTTTCTGTATGGGTGTAGTGTTTCTAGATGTGTATGTGTGTTGCTGTGTGTGTGTGTGTGTTAAGCATGTGTGTGTGTGTGTTACTGTGTGTGTTTCAGTATGTGTGTGTGTCTTTCTGTGTGTGTGTGTGTGTTTCTGTGTCTGTGTTTCTGTGTGTGTGTGTTTTTCTTTATGTGTGTGTATGTGTGTTTCTGTATGTGTGTGTGTGTTTCTGTGTGTGTGTGTTTCTGTGTGTGTGTGTTTCTGTGTGTGTGTGTGTGTATCTGTATGTGTGTGTGTGTTTTTCTGTGTGTGTGTGTTTCTGAATGTGTGTGTGTATTTCTGTGTGTGTGTGTTTCTGTGTGTGTGTGTTTCTGTATGTGTGTGTATCTGTATGTGTGTGTGTTTCTGTGTGTGTGTTCTGTGTGTGTGTGTGTGTTTCTGTATGTGTGTGTTTATCTGTGTGTGTATTTGTGTTTCTGTATGTGTGTTGTGTTTCTGTGTGTGTGTGTGTTCTGTATATGTTTTTGTGTTTCTGTATGTGTGTGTGTGTTTCTGTGTGTGTGTGTGTGTGTTAAGCATTTGTGTGTGTGTGTTTCTGTGTGTGTGTTTCAGTATGTGTGTGTCTTTCTGTGTGTGTGTGTGTGTTTCTGTGTGTGTGTGTGTGTGTTTCTGTGTATGTGTGTGTTTCTGTATGTATGTGTTTCTGTCTGTGCGTTTCTGTGTGTGTGTGTGTGTGCTTCTGTGTGTGTGTGTGTTTCTCTGTGTGTGTTTCAGTATGTGTGTGTGTCTTTCTGTGTGTGTGTGTGTTTCTGTGTGTGTCTGTTTATGTATGTGTGTGTGTGTTTCTGTGTGTGTGTATTTCTGTGTGTGTGCGTGTTTCTGTGTGTGTGTGTATCTGTATGTGTGTGTGTGTTTCTGTGTGTGTGTGTGTGTGTGTGTGTGTTCTGTATGTGTGTGTGTGTGTTTCTGTATGTGTGTGTGTATCTGTGTGCGTGTCGTGTTTCTGTATGTGTGTGTGTGTTTCTGTGTGTGTGTGTGTGTTCTGTATGTGTTTTTGTGTTTCTGTATGTGTGTGTGTGTTTCTGTGTGAGTGTGTGTGCGTTAAGCATGTGTGTGTGTGTGTTTCTGTGTGTGTGTTTCAGTATGTGTGTGTGTCTTTCTGTGTGTGTGTGTGTGTTTCTGTGTGTGTGTGTTTCTGTATGTGTGTGTGTTTCTGTATCTGTGTGTCTGTTTCTGTGTGTGTGTGTGTGTGTGTTTCTTTATGTGTGTGTATGTTTCTGTGTGTGTGTTTGTGTTTCTGTGTGTGTGTGTGTTTCTTTGTGTGTGTGTGTTTCTGTGTGTGTTTGTGTGTTTCTGTGTGTGTGTGTATGTGTGTGTGTTTCTGTATGTATGTGTTTCTGTGTGTGTGTGTGTTTCTGTGTGTGTGTGTGTTTCTGTGTGTGTGTGTGTTTCTGTGTGTTTGTGTGTGTGTGTGTGTTCTGTATGTGTGTGTGTGTGTTTCTGTATGTGTCTGTGTATCTGTGTGTGTGTTGTGTTTCTGTATGTGTGTGTGTGTTTCTGTGTGTGTGTGTGTGTTCTGTATGTGTTTTTGTGTTTCTGTATGTGTGTGTGTGTGTTGCTGTGTGTGTGTGTGCGTTAAGCATGTGTGTGTGTGTGTTTCTGTGTATGTGTTTCAGTATGTGTGTGTGTCTTTCTGTGTGTGTGTGTGTTTTTCTGTGTGTGTGTGTTTCTGTATGTGTGTGTGTTTCTGTATCTGTGTGTCTGTTTCTGTGTGTGTGTGTGTGTGTTTCTGTATGTATGTGTTTCTGTGTGTGTGTGTGTTTCTGTGTGTTTTTGTGTGTTTCTGTGTGTGTGTGTGTTTCTGTATGTGTGTGTGTGTTTCTGTGTGTGTGTGTTTATGTATGTCTGTGTTTCTGTGTGTGTGTGTGTTTCTGTGTGTGTGTGTGTACGTGTGTGTGTTTCTGTGTGTGTGTGTGTGTGTGTTTCTTTAAGTGTGTGTATGTTTCTGTGTGTGTGTTTGTGTTTCTGTGTGTGTGTGTGTTTCTTTATGTGTGTGTGTTTCTGTGTGTGTTTGTGTGTTTCTGTGTGTGTGTGTATGTGTGTGTGTTTCTGTATGTATGTGTTTCTGTGTGTGTGTGTGTTTCTGTGTGTGTGTGTGTGTTTCTGTGTGTGTGTGTTTCTGTATGTGTGTGTGTTTCTGTGTGTTTGTGTGTGTGTGTTTCTGTATGTGTGTGTGTGTTTCTGTATGGGTGTAGTGATTCTAGATGTGTATGTGTGTTTCTGTGTGTGTGTGTGTTAAGCATGTGTGTGTGTGTGTGTTACTGTGTGTGTGTTTCAGTATGTGTGTGTGTCTTTCTGTGTGTGTGTGTGTGTGTTTCTGTGTGTGTGTGTGTGTGTTTCTGTATTTATGTGTTTCTGTGTGTGTGTGTTTCTGTGTATTTTTGTGTGTTTCTGCATGTGTGTGTGTTTCTGTGTGTGTGTGTGTGTTTCTGTCTGTGTGTGTGTTTCTGTGTGTGTGTGTGTTTCTGTGTGTGTGTGTCTTTATCTGTGTGTGTGATTCTGTATGTGTGTGTGTGTTTCTGTGTGCGTGTGTTGCTGTGTGTGTGTGTGCTTCTGTGTGTGTGTGTGTTTCTGTATGTGTGTGTATCTGTGTGTGTGTGTGTTTCTGTGTGTGCGTGTATGTGTGTGTGTTTCTGTGTGTGTGTGTTTCTTTATGTGTGCGTGTGTTTCTGTGTGTGTGTGTGTGTTTCTCTGTGTGTGTGTGTTTCTTTATGTGTGTGTGTTTCTGTGTGTGTTTGTGTGTTTCTGTGTGTGTGTGTGTGTGTTTCTGTATTTATGTGTTTCTGTGTGTGTGTGTTTCTGTGTATTTTTGTGTGTTTCTGTATGTGTGTGTTTCTGTATGTGTGTGTGTGTTTCTGTGTGTGTCTGTATATATATGTGTGTGTGTCTGTGTGTGTGTGTTTCTGTATGTGTGTGTGTTTCTGTATCTGTGTGTCTGTTTCTGTGTGTGTGTGTGTGTTTCTGTATGTATGTGTTTCTGTGTGTGTGTGTGTTTCTGTGTGTTTTTGTGTGTTTCTGTATGTGTGTGTTTCTGTATGTGTGTGTGTGTTTCTGTGTGTGTCTGTATATATATGTGTGTGTGTCTGTGTGTGTGTGTGTTTCTGTGTGTGTGTGTATGTGTGTGTGTTTCTGTGTGTGTGTGTTTCTTTATGTGTGTGTGTGTTTCTGTGTGTGTGTGTGTTTCTTTATGTGTGTGTGTTTCTGTGTGTGTTTGTGTGTTTCTGTGTGTGTATTTCTGTGTGTGTGTGTGTGTGTTTCTGTGTGTGTGTTTTTGTATGTGTGTGTGTTTCTGTGTGTGTGTGTGTGTGTTTCTGTGTGTGTGTGTGTTTCTGTATGTGTGTGTGTGTTTCCGTATGGGTGTTGTGTTTCTGGATGTGTATGTGCGTTTCTGTGTGTGTGTGTGTGTTAAGCATGTGTGTGTGTGTGTTTCTGTGTGTGTGTTTCAGTATGTGTGTGTGTCTTTCTGTGTGTGTGTGTGTTTCTGTGTGGGTGTGTTTCTGTGTGTGTGTGTGTTTCTATATGTGTGTGTTTCTGTGTGTGAATGTGTGTATCTGTATGTGTGTGTGTGTTTCTGTGTGTGGGTGTTTCTGTATGTGTGTGTGTGTTTCTGTGTGTGTGTATTTCTGTGTGTGTGCGTGTTTCTGTGTGTGTGTGTATCTGTATGTGTGTGTGTGTTTCTGTGTGTGTGTGTGTTCTGTATGTGTGTGTGTATGTTTCTGTATGTGTGTGTGTATCTGTGTGTGTGTTGTGTTTCTGTATGTGTGTTGTGTTTCTGTGTGTGTGTGTGTGTTCTGTATGTGTATTTGTGTTTCTGTATGTGTGTGTGTGTTTCTGTGTGTGTGTGTGTTAAGCATGTGTGTGTGTGTGTGTTTCTGTGTGTGTGTTTCAGTATGTGTGTGTGTCTTTCTGTGTGTGTGTGTGTGTTTCTGTGTGTGTGTGTTTCTGTATGTGTGTGTGTTTCTGTATCTGTGTGTCTGTTTCTGTGTGTGTGTGTTTCTGTATGTGTGTGTGTTTCTGTATCTGTGTGTCTGTTTCTGTGTGTGTGTGTGTGTGTGTGTGTTTCTGTATGTATGTGTTTCTGTGTGAGTGTGTGTCTGTGTGTTTATGTGTGTTTCTGTGTGTGTGTGTGTTTCTGTGTGTGTGTGTGTGTTTCTGTGTGTGTGTGTGTATGTGTGTGTGTTTCTGTGTGTGTGCATGTGTTTCTTTATGTGTGTGTATGTTTCTGTGTGTGTGTTTGTGTTTCTGTGTGTGTGTGTTTCTTTATGTGTGTGTGTTTCTGTGTGTGTTTGTGTGTTTCTCTGTGTGTGTGTGTGTTACTGTATGTATGTGTTTCTGTGTGTGTGTGTGTGTTTCTGTGTATGTGTGTGTGTTTCTGTGTGTGTGTGTTTTTGTATGTGTGTGTGTTTATGTGTGTTTGTGTGTGTGTGTTTCTGTGTGTGTGTGTGTGTGTTTCTTTATGTGTGTGTGTGTTTCTGTATGGGTGTAGTGTTTCTAGATGTGTATGTGTGTTGCTGTGTGTGTGTGTGTGTTAAGCATGTGTGTGTGTGTGTTACTGTGTGTGTTTCAGTATGTGTGTGTGTCTTTCTGTGTGTGTGTGTGTGTTTCTGTGTCTGTGTTTCTGTGTGTGTGTGTTTTTCTTTATGTGTGTGTATGTGTGTTTCTGTATGTGTGTGTGTGTTTCTGTGTGTGTGTGTTTCTGTGTGTGTGTGTTTCTGTGTGTGTGTGTGTGTATCTGTATGTGTGTGTGTGTTTTTCTGTGTGTGTGTGTTTCTGAATGTGTGTGTGTATTTCTGTGTGTGTGTGTTTCTGTGTGTGTGTGTTTCTGTATGTGTGTGTATCTGTATGTGTGTGTGTTTCTGTGTGTGTGTTCTGTGTGTGTGTGTGTGTTTCTGTATGTGTGTGTTTATCTGTGTGTGTATTTGTGTTTCTGTATGTGTGTTGTGTTTCTGTGTGTGTGTGTGTTCTGTATATGTTTTTGTGTTTCTGTATGTGTGTGTGTGTTTCTGTGTGTGTGTGTGTGTGTTAAGCATTTGTGTGTGTGTGTTTCTGTGTGTGTGTTTCAGTATGTGTGTGTCTTTCTGTGTGTGTGTGTGTGTTTCTGTGTGTGTGTGTGTGTGTTTCTGTGTATGTGTGTGTTTCTGTATGTATGTGTTTCTGTCTGTGCGTTTCTGTGTGTGTGTGTGTGTGCTTCTGTGTGTGTGTGTGTTTCTCTGTGTGTGTTTCAGTATGTGTGTGTGTCTTTCTGTGTGTGTGTGTGTTTCTGTGTGTGTCTGTTTATGTATGTGTGTGTGTGTTTCTGTGTGTGTGTATTTCTGTGTGTGTGCGTGTTTCTGTGTGTGTGTGTATCTGTATGTGTGTGTGTGTTTCTGTGTGTGTGTGTGTGTGTGTGTGTGTTCTGTATGTGTGTGTGTGTGTTTCTGTATGTGTGTGTGTATCTGTGTGCGTGTCGTGTTTCTGTATGTGTGTGTGTGTTTCTGTGTGTGTGTGTGTGTTCTGTATGTGTTTTTGTGTTTCTGTATGTGTGTGTGTGTTTCTGTGTGAGTGTGTGTGCGTTAAGCATGTGTGTGTGTGTGTTTCTGTGTGTGTGTTTCAGTATGTGTGTGTGTCTTTCTGTGTGTGTGTGTGTGTTTCTGTGTGTGTGTGTTTCTGTATGTGTGTGTGTTTCTGTATCTGTGTGTCTGTTTCTGTGTGTGTGTGTGTGTGTGTTTCTTTATGTGTGTGTATGTTTCTGTGTGTGTGTTTGTGTTTCTGTGTGTGTGTGTGTTTCTTTGTGTGTGTGTGTTTCTGTGTGTGTTTGTGTGTTTCTGTGTGTGTGTGTATGTGTGTGTGTTTCTGTATGTATGTGTTTCTGTGTGTGTGTGTGTTTCTGTGTGTGTGTGTGTTTCTGTGTGTGTGTGTGTTTCTGTGTGTTTGTGTGTGTGTGTGTGTTCTGTATGTGTGTGTGTGTGTTTCTGTATGTGTCTGTGTATCTGTGTGTGTGTTGTGTTTCTGTATGTGTGTGTGTGTTTCTGTGTGTGTGTGTGTGTTCTGTATGTGTTTTTGTGTTTCTGTATGTGTGTGTGTGTGTTGCTGTGTGTGTGTGTGCGTTAAGCATGTGTGTGTGTGTGTTTCTGTGTATGTGTTTCAGTATGTGTGTGTGTCTTTCTGTGTGTGTGTGTGTTTTTCTGTGTGTGTGTGTTTCTGTATGTGTGTGTGTTTCTGTATCTGTGTGTCTGTTTCTGTGTGTGTGTGTGTTTCTGTATGTATGTGTTTCTGTGTGTGTGTGTGTTTCTGTGTGTTTTTGTGTGTTTCTGTGTGTGTGTGTGTTTCTGTATGTGTGTGTGTGTTTCTGTGTGTGTGTGTTTATGTATGTCTGTGTTTCTGTGTGTGTGTGTGTTTCTGTGTGTGTGTGTGTACGTGTGTGTGTTTCTGTGTGTGTGTGTGTGTGTGTTTCTTTAAGTGTGTGTATGTTTCTGTGTGTGTGTTTGTGTTTCTGTGTGTGTGTGTGTTTCTTTATGTGTGTGTGTTTCTGTGTGTGTTTGTGTGTTTCTGTGTGTGTGTGTATGTGTGTGTGTTTCTGTATGTATGTGTTTCTGTGTGTGTGTGTGTTTCTGTGTGTGTGTGTGTGTTTCTGTGTGTGTGTGTTTCTGTATGTGTGTGTGTTTCTGTGTGTTTGTGTGTGTGTGTTTCTGTATGTGTGTGTGTGTTTCTGTATGGGTGTAGTGATTCTAGATGTGTATGTGTGTTT
>NW_027254919.1:945000-960000 GCF_044704955.1 Pristiophorus japonicus | reverse complement strand
GTGTGTTTCTGTGTGTGTGTGTGTGTTCTGTATGTGTGTGTGTGTGTTTCTGTATGTGTGTGTTTATCTGTGTGTGTATTTGTGTTTCTGTATGTGTGTGTGTGTTTCTTTGTGTGTGTGTGTGTTCTGTATGTGTTTTTGTGTTTCTGTATGTGTGTGTGTGTTTCTGTGTGTGTGTGTGTGTGTTAAGCATGTGTGTGTGTGTTTCTGTGTGTGTGTTTCAGTATGTGTGTGTCTTTCTGTGTGTGTGTGTGTTTCTGTGTGTGTGTGTTTCTGTATGTGTGTGTGTTTCTGTATGTGTGTGTCTGTTTCTGTGTGTGTGTGTTTCTGTATGTGTGTGTGTGTTTCTGTGTGTGTGTGTTTCTGTATGTGTGTGTGTGTTTCTGTGTGTGTGTGTTTCTGTATGTGTGTGTGTGTTTCTGTATGTGTGTCTGTTTATGTATGTGTGTGTGTCTGTGTGTGTGTGTGTTTCTGTGTGTGTGTGTGTATGTGTGTGTGTTTCTGTGTGTGTGTGTGTGCGTTTCTTTATGTGTGTGTGTGTTTCTGTGTGTGTGTGTGTTTCTGTATGTATGTGTTTCTGTGTGTGTGTGTGTTTCTGTGTGTTTTTGTGTGTTTCTGTGTGTGTGTGTTTCTGTATGTGTGTGTGTGTTTCTGTGTGTGTCTGTTTATGTATGTGTGTGTGTCTGTGTGTATGTGTGTTTCTGTGTATGTGTATGTGCGTGTGTTTCTGTGTGTGTGTGTGTGTTTCTTTATGTGTGTGTGTGTTTCTGTGTGTGTGTGTGTGTGTGTGTTTCTGTGTGTGTGTGTGTGTTTCTGTATGTATGTGTTTCTGTGTGTGTGTTTCTGTGTGTGTGTGTGTATGTGTGTGTGTTTCTGTGTGTGTGTGTGTGTGTTTCTTTATGTGTGTGTGTGTTTCTGTGTGTGTGTGTGTTTCTGTATGTATGTGTTTCTGTGTGTGTGTGTGTTTCTGTGTGTTTTTGTGTGTTTCTGTGTGTGTGTGTTTCTGTATGTGTGTGTGTGTTTCTGTGTGTGTCTGTTTATGTATGTGTGTGTGTCTGTGTGTATGTGTGTTTCTGTGTGTGTGTATGTGTGTGTGTTTCTGTGTGTGTGTGTGTGTGTTTCTTTATGTGTGTGTGTGTTTCTGTGTGTGTGTGTGTGTGTTTCTGTGTGTGTGTGTGTGTTTCTGTATGTATGTGTTTCTGTGTGTGTGTTTCTGTGTGTTTGTGTGTGTGTTTCTGTGTGTTTGTGTTTTTGTATGTGTGTGTGTTTCTGTGTGTGTGTGTGTGTTTCTGTGCGTGTGTGTGTTTCTGTGTGTGTGTTTCAGTATGTGTGTGTGTCTTTCTGTGTGTGTGTGTATGTGTTTCTGTGTGTGTCTGTTTATGTATGTGTGTGTGTCTGTGTGTGTGTGTTTATGTGTGTGTGTGTGTATGATTCTGTATGTGTGTGTGTTTCTGTATGTGTGTGTGTGTTTCTGTGTGTGTGTGTTTCTGTATGTGTTTGTGTTTCTGTGTGTGTGTGTGTTTTTGTGTGTTTCTGTGTGTGTGTGTGTGTTTCTTTATGTGTGTGTGTGTTTCTGTGTGTGTGTGTGTTTCTGTATGTATGTGTTTCTGTGTGTGTGTGTTTCTGTGTGTTTTTGTGTGTTTCTGTGTGTGTGTGTTTCTGTATGTGTGTGTGTGTTTCTGTGTGTGTCTGTTTATGTATGTGTGTGTGTCTGTGTGCGTGTGTGTTTCTGTGTGTGTGTGCATGTGTGTGTGTTTCTGTGTGTGTGTGTGTGTTTCTTTATGTGTGTGTGTGTTTCTGTGTGTGTGTGTGTGTGTTTCTGTGTGTGTGTGTGTTTCATTATGTGTGTGTGTTTCTGTGTGTGTTTGTGTGTTTCTGTGTGTGTGTGTGTTTCTGTGTGTGTCTGTTTATGTATGTGTGTGTGTCTGTGTGTATGTGTGTTTCTGTGTGTGTGTGTGTATGTGTGTGTGTTTCTGTGTGTGTGTGTGTGTGTGTTTCTTTATGTGTGTGTGTGTTTCTGTGTGTGTGTGTATCTGTATGTGTGTGTGTGTTTCTGTGTGTGTGTGTGTGTTCTGTATGTGTATGTGTGTGTTTATGTATGTGTGTGTGTATCTGTGTGTGTGTTGTGTTTCTGTATGTGTGTGTGTGTTTCTGTGTGTGTGTGTGTTTCTGTATGGATGTGTTTCTGTGTGTGTGTGTGTTTCTCTGTGTTTTTGTGTGTTTCTGTATGGGTGTTGTGTTTCTAGATGTGTATGTGCGTTTCTGTGTGTGTGTGTGTGTGTGTTAAGCATGTGTGTGTGTGTGTGTTTCTGTGTGTGTGTTTCTGTGTGTGTGTGTGTGTCTTTCTGTGTGTGTGTGTTTCTGTGTGTGTGTGTTTCTGTGTGTGTGTGTTTCTGTATGTGTGTGTGTTTCTGTGTGTGTGTGTGTGTTTCTGTATGTGTGTGTGTTTCTGTGTGTGTGTGTGTGTTTCTGTGTGTGTGTGTGTTTCTCTGTGTGTGTGTTTCTGTATGTGTGTGTGTGTTTCTTTGTGTGTGTATGTGTGTGTGTTTCTGTGTGTGTGTGTTTCTTTATATGTGTGTGTGTTTCTGTGTGTGTGTGTGTGTTTCTGTGTGTGTGTGTTTCTTTATGTGTGTGTGTTTCTGTGTGCGTTTGTGTGTTTCTGTATGTGTGTGTGTGTGTGTGTGTTTCTGTATGTATGTGTTTCTGTGTGTGTGTGTTTCTGTGTGTTTTTGTGTGTTTCTGTGTGTGTGTGTTTCTGTATGTGTGTGTGTGTTTCTGTGTGTGTCTATTTATGTATGTGTGTGTGTCTGTGTGTGTGTGTGTTTCTGTGTGCGTGTGTATGTGTGTGTGTTTCTGTGTGTGTGCGTGTATTTCTTTATGTGTGTGTGTGTTTCTGTGTGTATGTGTGTGTTTCTGTGTGTGTGTGTTTCTTTATGTGTGTGTGTTTCTGTGTGTGTTTGTGTGTTTCTGTGTGTGTGTGTGTTTCTCTGTGTGTGTGTTTCTGTATGTGTGTGTGTGTTTCTGTGTGTGTGTGTATGTGTGTGTGTTTCTGTGTGTGTGTGTTTCTTTATGTGTGCGTGTGTTTCTGTGTGTGTGTGTGTGTTTCTGTATGGGTGTTGTGTTTCTAGATGTGTATGTGCGTTTCTGTGTGTGTGTGTGTGTTAAGCATGTGTGTGTGTGTGTTTCTGTGTGTGTGTTTCAGTATGTGTGTGTGTCTTTCTGTGTGTGTGTGTGTGTTTCTGTGTGGGTGTGTTTCTGTGTGTGTGTGTGTTTCTATATGTATGTGTTTCTGTGTGTGTGTGTTTCTGTGTGTGTATGTGTGTATCTGTATGTGTGTGTGTGTTTCTGTGTGTGTGTGTTTCTGTATGTGTGTGTGTGTTTCTGTGTGTGTGTATTTCTGTGTGTGTGCGTGTTTCTGTGTGTGTGTGTATCTGTATGTGTGTGTGTTTCTGTGTGTGTGTGTGTGTGTGTTCTGTATGTGTGTGTGTGTTTATGTATGTGTGTGTGTATCTGTGTGTGTGTTGTGTTTCTGTATGTGTGTGTGTGTTTCTGTGTGTGTGTGTGTGTTCTGTATGTGTTTTTGTGTTTCTGTATGTGTGTGTGTGTTTCTGTGCGTGTGTGTGTGTGTTAAGCATGTGTGTGTGTGTGTTTCTGTGTGTGTGTTTCAGTATGTGTGTGTGTCTTTCTGTGTGTGTGTGTGTGTTTCTGTGTGTGTCTGTTTCTGTATGTGTGTGTGTTTCTGTATGTGTTTCTGTTTCTGTGTGTGTGTGTGTATGTGTTTCTGTATGTATGTGTTTCTGTGTGTGTGTCTGTTTCTGTGTGTTTTTGTGTGTTTCTGTGTGTGTGTGTGTTTCTGTATGTGTGTGTGTGTTTCTGTGTGTGTGTGTTTATGTATGTGTGTGTTTCCGTGTGTGTCTGTCTTTCTGTGTGTGTGTGTGTATGTGTGTGTGTTTCTGTGTGTGTGTGTGTGTTTCTTTATGTGTGTGTATGTTTCTGTGTGTGTGTTTCTGTGTGTGTGTGTGTTTCTTTATGTGTGTGTGTTTCTGTGTGTGTTTGTGTGTTTCTGTGTGTGTGTGTATGTGTGTGTGTGTGTGTGTGTTTCTGTATGTATGTGTTTCTGTGTGTGTGTTTGTTTCTGTGTGTGTGTGTTTCTGTGTGTGTGTGTTTCTGTATGTGTGTGTGTTGAGCAAAATATTTATTTGACATGCTCACTTACTTGCCGAAAGAAAAAATGCAATGATTGATTGGGTTGAAAGACATAAATTTGGTCTCGGAATGAGATAAAGAATGCTTAAAAAAAAAGAGAGCTTCTAAAAAAAAAAAGTTTTCAATAAAGATTGAAATTACAAAGTTTGAATTGGGATTTTGAGATATTCAGAGAAGGCACAGGAAATACTGAGGTGGATTTAAAAAAAAAAAAGAAAAAGATTAAATTAAATCTGATCAGGTCAAACTCCTGGGCAAGTGGCGAGCTATCTCCGAAGGTGTAAAAGGAACTTTTGGAAAATGTTAAAAAACAGCAAGCTTTAGTAACGACTTTGAAACTGGAGCATTTTGAGATAACGAAAGGCAGCACTCAAACTCTCAAAGCTGGTCTCCATTCCAGTTATGGAGAAAAAGAAAAAGATAAAGACGCCACTTTGAAAGTAAACAAATGATTTTAAATTAACAACTTTATGGAGTTACGAACCCTCCGTGTAAAATACAAAACCTAATTTGAAGAAAGGAAAAAAAAAGATGTAACGGACTAAATGGAAAAAGACATAACTTACTAAATACTAGTTGATGTTTGCTGTGAAAAAGATATTGGTTTAATTAGAAGAGAAAAAAAAATAATTAGAATAAGTAAAAAACACTCTACATGGATTCGAATTTTCAAAAGTTTCAATGCAGTTTGAAAAGATTTCTAAAATGGACAGTGTTTATCAAAAATGTCCCGAACAGTCTAAACAAGCAGGAGGGTTTTGAAGATAACGAGGAGAAAGAGAGAAATAAAAAAAAAACAGAATTGAATTTCAGTAAACAAAATTGCTATTGTATGTGTGGTCTTGTTTTAAAACAATTTAAAAAAAAAATTCTTTGGCAAGTACTTGAATTAGAAGTTAAGAAAACATTGGAGTTTACTTTAATGATTTATGCTGTTTTTAACGGATTCCTAATTTCGAAGCCAGTTTTGAAGGCACAAAGACTTTTTTTTTCAGATGATTACGTGAAGTCACGTAATGACATCAGGTCTTCTTACAAACCTGGAAAGGAGTTAACCCTTTCCATTGACAGCCGTTTTATACTGAACATTATTAATTTGGATTTCTTAATAGAAAAAAAAAGACTCACCTAACAGAGGAAACAAAAATAAAAACAGAACTAGCTTATGTAATAATACTTGCCTGATACAATAAAGAAATAGATATTCAATAAAACAAATTGAAGAGTTAAAAGCGAAGATAAACAGGCTGGAAGAGATAACGGGACTAGACGGATAGTGCAGTGCGCAGCCATAGCACCGTCACCTCTGGCAATAGAGCCAATGTACCCCACGGTGGGTAGGTGTAGTCCACAAACCCAACCTAATGGTAAAGCAGACAGCGATGTTTGGAGGAATAGCTTTGGCCTTGGTCATAGGAGTTTGGGTAATATTTAAGTGAGTAAAGACACGGGCGCACGCCCTACAGATTCAGCTCGAAATGGTTCGATTATAACCTTGTGCTTCTGATTTTGCAGGGTGACAGGGACTCTCGTAGAGCAAAAAACTTAACCCCTGGTGACGACCAGGCCGTCTGTTTAAAATTACAGATAATACTTACCGGAATGGGAATACGAACGGCGCTACTCGTAATCTGGATAGCCCTGCGACATGCACGTACCCTGGGCAACACCGACGGACAGCAGAGCACGCTGGAAATAAACAACTATATGAACTATGGAGTCTTGTTTAATTTAACGGCCGGAATGTGCATCCCAGCAGCCAAGGACTGGAGCAAGGACAGGACTTATTTTAATGCATGGTTACAAGTGAATCCTAATAAGAATCCTAATAAGAATAAGAGTATGTGTACAGTGCTCCACGGGTATAAGGAGCAGATGCATTAAACGGAGGGATGTCAAAGGGCCTGATGAATGTACTTTCGGCATAATTTGCGCGCCTCCGGGACAATCCCAGCAATCAGTCATCCGCAAGAAGGGAGTGGGGCTGTGTGGGTATTACGAGGAGGCGGGGGCGGCTGCAATATCATTGTATGTATGTTTCTCACCCCCTCCGACACCGCGCCCCATAAGAATCACTACATTGCCCGAGGAACTGCCTTGCCCCATAACTACGAAGGGATCAGAGAATGGGATTGTAATGTACAGCGAGGGGGAACTGTTGTATGATAATGTTAGACATGAAATTGTGCCTGTTCTGATCAATATTTCAGGCATCCAGATGCTGGAATACTGTACAGAACAGTCAAGGAAGATGTACAATGTATTAAGTAAAGTTGTAATGCAGCAGGCTGCCGATGCCATGGGTGCCAGTAAGTTCCGGGGACAGAGGTTAGCCCCCAGGATGAAGAGGGAAATAGTTAATGATGTTGCTACCGTTTTCAATACAGAGACCTCCGTAGTGAACTCGATAGACATACAAGAATTAAATGAGAGGGTGGAACAGCTTAAAGGGGTGATGAAGGGGTTATTGGAGAGGGTGGAGCAAAACCAGGAAGACCAAGCTAACCTAGGAAAGGAGGGTGCCAAAATCCAGCTGGATGGCATCTCAGTCATGGAAGCTCACGCCAGAACCATCAATCACCTCATTGATAGAGAACAGGAAGATTTAGCTCAGTTGGCTAACCAAAGGGGACACTGGATAATTGTACTCTGAAGGGACTGACCAGAGTATACCCAGCAATTCCAGATTGCCAGATGGGTAGGACTACCGGGATAGGGACAGTCCTGATGATCCCTATAGTCACGCCGGACTCAGGGCCGTTCCCCCTATACCAACGAGAGAATATTGGAGTAATACGGGAAAATATCTCCATACGCTACTACCTAACCACCACCTCTGCCGTTCGTCGAAACAACATACTTACTGGGATTTCCCTAGCAGATTGCAAGCAAAGGGGGGGAAATCACAGTATGCCCTCACCCGGTGGGCCGAGGTGAACTAGACGAGTGCGGGTTTAACCGAACCAACGGGTGTGTACTAGAAATAGTGCCCGCACACATGCACTTCGCGAGGGCAGGCTACGGAGGGAGGGGAAGATACTGCGTCTCTACCACAGAGCGTTCATACCAGTATAATGACCTGCAGTGCCCTATACCGCAGCCAAACTTTTGCTTTACACCACTACGACCTGCCGCGATCGGGCAAGCGCATATCACCCAGGTTAGGCGCCGGAAGTCCGAAGTTATCGAGGTAACCGATCAGCTCCATGATCATTTACAGGATTATGACGAGCCAGAGCAGGTCCCTATCCCACATCTAACCGAAGTATTACGGGAGGTAAGGCTCAGAGTGGGGCAATCCGTAAAAATCTATCACCAGCTACAAACTAAAATCAAAGAACTGGAAGAAGATACCGAGGTAGACATACAAAGTCAGAGTTGGTGGAGAAAGGTCTGGGACTGGGGAATAAATGTGAACATCCACCCATGGATCCGAATTATTTCACACACACTGGTCGGTATACAATTAATCTTAGCAATAACATGGGGCGTGATGGCCTGCCAGGTATGCAGGCGCCACAAATGGCGGAAACGGACTAATCACCGTTCCCTGGATATTAAACAAGCCTGTTTGATAAGGGGACGGGAGGAGCTAGCCTTTGTTAATTTGATTTAAGCAACCGGAACTCCTGAAACCGCGTGACTGGCCAGCACGTTGAGGCAAGGAATACCGGGCCGTGCACAAATATCAGATAAAGGCAGTGTTTCGGTTAAAAGGGGACTAGGACTAGTCCCTTTACCGAAAGGGGGAATTGTTGTAGAGAGTCGAAAGATATATATAGACTTAGGCATTAGGCACCTGCTGGATATTTAGAACTCACATAAGCTTAAATGGACACACACATAAAATGGCTGCCCAGGCATTATGGGAAATCAGGTAGTCAAACTGTGAACTGTTGAACGTTCACTGACCGAGCAATAACCCTGTGAGGCCCACTGTAGGAATGCCTGGGAAGACAGAGATAAGAAGGAAACCATCTCCTGTGAACAAGGCCATGAAACCAATTATTTCAGGAAGAAAGATAAGAGGGAAACCATTTGCTGTAAACAAGGCTATATACCAATTATTTCTCCCAGATGAAAGAACTAGGGAGAGAACCTATAAAGCCATCGATCAGCCCAAGCTGACAATAACCGAACATATGGTTCCCTGGATAGTAGCAGAATTCTATTGGGTTAAAGAACCTATATGTAATCTATAATCGTTGTGATTGGCTTGTGTCCAGCCGTGATGAGCTGTGTAACTGTAGTAAACTGTTTTGTAACTGTTGTGAAACATATAAAGGTACATGTAACTCTTTGTTCTGTGAAGAGAAACCTGGATACGATCCTGAGTTTTTCCTTCCCGCTGAGCGTAATAAAAGCTGCTTCAGCATTGGAACCGACCCTGAGTGTTGAGTGATTCTTCTAAGAAAACACTAACGCTAACAATGGCGTAGTCGACGGGATTTCCCGGAGTCGCTGGACGCCCTTGGAAAAAACCCGGGTGAGTATAAAAAACAATTTTAAAGTATAAAGGTTGCGGAAGGTGGAAGCTGGTTGATCGACATGAGGAGACGGTCTAATATCTCAAACGCCTAGCCTGAGCTTGAATTAAGAGGACTTTTGTCCCACGTGACGGCCAGGAACCAAGTAGGCGTAAGGAACACACTTAGACCGTGGGATCGTGATACCGAGAGACATCTTCCGGACCCAGTAGTGTAATTTGAAATACCCCGGGATAGAACCAAACGGTGTACAGCGGCTAACGGAATCCAAACCTGTGAACAGGGTTGGACCAACGGGCTGAGCGGTGGTAGGTAGTCGTTAAGGATACGTAGAGCACTGCGGGAATTGCTTAAACGCGTTTTTAAGAATTGTATAAGTTTGTGTAACAGCAGAACTTGTGACCTGACAGTAGCCAAGAGACAGTTTACTACAAGTTGCGCTAGAAAGAAAGCGGACCTCTGAGAGTAGATTCCTAAAGATACCAGTCCTACCCAGGAATGGCCATGAAAACAAGTAAACTCGAGTGGGGACCAGAAGGGTCGCTTACCCGCCACCTGGCGGAAAAACAAAAGAAGCTAATTGAAAAAATGATTAAAGCAGGGTGGAATCCTCAGGAATTAGTTATGTGAGGAATTATTTAGATAAAACTACGAATTCCCTGAAAGGTCATGGATCCAAAAATAGAGCCGGCCAAAACAAGAAGAGAGACTGTTGTAAATCGTTGAGTGAGAAGTGTCTGTGTGATTTTTGACTGCAGAATGAATTTTTTTATGTTTTCATGTTCCGAAAGCCTGGTTGGAAGAGGAATGCAAGTGTCTGTTTATTTTAGAAACAGAGTGAAAGTCTTTTTTTAAACCCTTTGTAATGTTGTCCTGTATGTGGGAAGTTTTCAGACATTTAAGTTAGAAACGCAGGTGTGGATTTATTCGGATGATAAGTTACGGAGCTAGGAAAATAAACAAATAAAGAATAGGTTTGTTGAGCAAAATATTTATTTGACATGCTCACTTACTTGCCGAAAGAAAAAATGCAATGATTGATTGGGTTGAAAGACATAAATTTGGTCTCGGAATGAGATAAAGAATGCTTAAAAAAAAAGAGAGCTTCTAAAAAAAAAAAGTTTTCAATAAAGATTGAAATTACAAAGTTTGAATTGGGATTTTGAGATATTCAGAGAAGGCACAGGAAATACTGAGGTGGATTTAAAAAAAAAAAAGAAAAAGATTAAATTAAATCTGATCAGGTCAAACTCCTGGGCAAGTGGCGAGCTATCTCCGAAGGTGTAAAAGGAACTTTTGGAAAATGTTAAAAAACAGCAAGCTTTAGTAACGACTTTGAAACTGGAGCATTTTGAGATAACGAAAGGCAGCACTCAAACTCTCAAAGCTGGTCTCCATTCCAGTTATGGAGAAAAAGAAAAAGATAAAGACGCCACTTTGAAAGTAAACAAATGATTTTAAATTAACAACTTTATGGAGTTACGAACCCTCCGTGTAAAATACAAAACCTAATTTGAAGAAAGGAAAAAAAAAGATGTAACGGACTAAATGGAAAAAGACATAACTTACTAAATACTAGTTGATGTTTGCTGTGAAAAAGATATTGGTTTAATTAGAAGAGAAAAAAAAATAATTAGAATAAGTAAAAAACACTCTACATGGATTCGAATTTTCAAAAGTTTCAATGCAGTTTGAAAAGATTTCTAAAATGGACAGTGTTTATCAAAAATGTCCCGAACAGTCTAAACAAGCAGGAGGGTTTTGAAGATAACGAGGAGAAAGAGAGAAATAAAAAAAAAACAGAATTGAATTTCAGTAAACAAAATTGCTATTGTATGTGTGGTCTTGTTTTAAAACAATTTAAAAAAAAAATTCTTTGGCAAGTACTTGAATTAGAAGTTAAGAAAACATTGGAGTTTACTTTAATGATTTATGCTGTTTTTAACGGATTCCTAATTTCGAAGCCAGTTTTGAAGGCACAAAGACTTTTTTTTTCAGATGATTACGTGAAGTCACGTAATGACATCAGGTCTTCTTACAAACCTGGAAAGGAGTTAACCCTTTCCATTGACAGCCGTTTTATACTGAACATTATTAATTTGGATTTCTTAATAGAAAAAAAAAGACTCACCTAACAGAGGAAACAAAAATAAAAACAGAACTAGCTTATGTAATAATACTTGCCTGATACAATAAAGAAATAGATATTCAATAAAACAAATTGAAGAGTTAAAAGCGAAGATAAACAGGCTGGAAGAGATAACGGGACTAGACGGATAGTGCAGTGCGCAGCCATAGCACCGTCACCTCTGGCAATAGAGCCAATGTACCCCACGGTGGGTAGGTGTAGTCCACAAACCCAACCTAATGGTAAAGCAGACAGCGATGTTTGGAGGAATAGCTTTGGCCTTGGTCATAGGAGTTTGGGTAATATTTAAGTGAGTAAAGACACGGGCGCACGCCCTACAGATTCAGCTCGAAATGGTTCGATTATAACCTTGTGCTTCTGATTTTGCAGGGTGACAGGGACTCTCGTAGAGCAAAAAACTTAACCCCTGGTGACGACCAGGCCGTCTGTTTAAAATTACAGATAATACTTACCGGAATGGGAATACGAACGGCGCTACTCGTAATCTGGATAGCCCTGCGACATGCACGTACCCTGGGCAACACCGACGGACAGCAGAGCACGCTGGAAATAAACAACTATATGAACTATGGAGTCTTGTTTAATTTAACGGCCGGAATGTGCATCCCAGCAGCCAAGGACTGGAGCAAGGACAGGACTTATTTTAATGCATGGTTACAAGTGAATCCTAATAAGAATCCTAATAAGAATAAGAGTATGTGTACAGTGCTCCACGGGTATAAGGAGCAGATGCATTAAACGGAGGGATGTCAAAGGGCCTGATGAATGTACTTTCGGCATAATTTGCGCGCCTCCGGGACAATCCCAGCAATCAGTCATCCGCAAGAAGGGAGTGGGGCTGTGTGGGTATTACGAGGAGGCGGGGGCGGCTGCAATATCATTGTATGTATGTTTCTCACCCCCTCCGACACCGCGCCCCATAAGAATCACTACATTGCCCGAGGAACTGCCTTGCCCCATAACTACGAAGGGATCAGAGAATGGGATTGTAATGTACAGCGAGGGGGAACTGTTGTATGATAATGTTAGACATGAAATTGTGCCTGTTCTGATCAATATTTCAGGCATCCAGATGCTGGAATACTGTACAGAACAGTCAAGGAAGATGTACAATGTATTAAGTAAAGTTGTAATGCAGCAGGCTGCCGATGGCATGGGTGCCAGTAAGTTCCGGGGACAGAGGTTAGCCCCCAGGATGAAAAGGGAAATAGTTAATGATGTTGCTACCGTTTTCAATACAGAGACCTCCGTAGTGAACTCGATAGACATACAAGAATTAAATGAGAGGGTGGAACAGCTTAAAGGGGTGATGAAGGGGTTATTGGAGAGGGTGGAGCAAAACCAGGAAGACCAAGCTAACCTAGGAAAGGAGGGTGCCAAAATCCAGCTGGATGGCATCTCAGTCATGGAAGCTCACGCCAGAACCATCAATCACCTCATTGATAGAGAACAGGAAGATTTAGCTCAGTTGGCTAACCAAAGGGGACACTGGATAATTGTACTCTGAAGGGCCTGACCAGAGTATACCCAGCAATTCCAGATTGCCAGATGGGTAGGACTACCGGGATAGGGACAGTCCTGATGATCCCTATAGTCACGCCGGACTCAGGGCCGTTCCCCCTATACCAACGAGAGAATATTGGAGTAATACGGGAAAATATCTCCATACGCTACTACCTAACCACCACCTCTGCCGTTCGTCGAAACAACATACTTACTGGGATTTCCCTAGCAGATTGCAAGCAAAGGGGGGGAAATCACAGTATGCCCTCACCCGGTGGGCCGAGGTGAACTAGACGAGTGCGGGTTTAACCGAACCAACGGGTGTGTACTAGAAATAGTGCCCGCACACATGCACTTCGCGAGGGCAGGCTACGGAGGGAGGGGAAGATACTGCGTCTCTACCACAGAGCGTTCATACCAGTATAATGACCTGCAGTGCCCTATACCGCAGCCAAACTTTTGCTTTACACCACTACGACCTGCCGCGATCGGGCAAGCGCATATCACCCAGGTTAGGCGCCGGAAGTCCGAAGTTATCGAGGTAACCGATCAGCTCCATGATCATTTACAGGATTATGACGAGCCAGAGCAGGTCCCTATCCCACATCTAACCGAAGTATTACGGGAGGTAAGGCTCAGAGTGGGGCAATCCGTAAAAATCTATCACCAGCTACAAACTAAAATCAAAGAACTGGAAGAAGATACCGAGGTAGACATACAAAGTCAGAGTTGGTGGAGAAAGGTCTGGGACTGGGGAATAAATGTGAACATCCACCCATGGATCCGAATTATTTCACACACACTGGTCGGTATACAATTAATCTTAGCAATAACATGGGGCGTGATGGCCTGCCAGGTATGCAGGCGCCACAAATGGCGGAAACGGACTAATCACCGTTCCCTGGATATTAAACAAGCCTGTTTGATAAGGGGACGGGAGGAGCTAGCCTTTGTTAATTTGATTTAAGCAACCGGAACTCCTGAAACCGCGTGACTGGCCAGCACGTTGAGGCAAGGAATACCGGGCCGTGCACAAATATCAGATAAAGGCAGTGTTTCGGTTAAAAGGGGACTAGGACTAGTCCCTTTACCGAAAGGGGGAATTGTTGTAGAGAGTCGAAAGATATATATAGACTTAGGCATTAGGCACCTGCTGGATATTTAGAACTCACATAAGCTTAAATGGACACACACATAAAATGGCTGCCCAGGCATTATGGGAAATCAGGTAGTCAAACTGTGAACTGTTGAACGTTCACTGACCGAGCAATAACCCTGTGAGGCCCACTGTAGGAATGCCTGGGAAGACAGAGATAAGAAGGAAACCATCTCCTGTGAACAAGGCCATGAAACCAATTATTTCAGGAAGAAAGATAAGAGGGAAACCATTTGCTGTAAACAAGGCTATATACCAATTATTTCTCCCAGATGAAAGAACTAGGGAGAGAACCTATAAAGCCATCGATCAGCCCAAGCTGACAATAACCGAACATATGGTTCCCTGGATAGTAGCAGAATTCTATTGGGTTAAAGAACCTATATGTAATCTATAATCGTTGTGATTGGCTTGTGTCCAGCCGTGATGGGCTGTGTAACTGTAGTAAACTGTTTTGTAACTGTTGTGAAACATATAAAGGTACATGTAACTCTTTGTTCTGTGAAGAGAAACCTGGATACGATCCTGAGTTTTTCCTTCCCGCTGAGCGTAATAAAAGCTGCTTCAGCATTGGAACCGACCCTGAGTGTTGAGTGATTCTTCTAAGAAAACACTAACGCTAACAGTGTGTTACTGTGTGTGTGTTTCAGTATGTGTGTGTGTCTTTCTGTGTGTGTTTGTGTGTTTCTGTGTGTGTGTGTGTTTCTGTATGTATGTGTTTCTGTGTGTGTGTTTCTGTGTGTGTGTGTGTGTGTTTCTGTGTGTGTGTGTTTTTGTATGTGTGTGTGTTTCTGTGTGTGTGTGTGTTTCTGTGTGTGTGTGTGTTTCTGTATGTGTGTGTGTGTTTCTGTATGGGTGTTGTGTTTCTAAATGTATATGTGCGTTTCGGTGTGTGTGTGTGTGTGTTAAGCATGTGTGTGTGTCTGTTTCTGTGTGTGTGTTTCTGTGTGTGTGTGTGTCTTTCTGTGTGTGTGTGTTTCTGTGTGTGTGTGTTTCTGTGTGTGTGTGTTTCTGTGTGTGTGTTTCTATATGTGTGTGTGTTTCTGTGTGTGTGTGTGTGTTTCTGTCTGTGTGTGTGTTTCTGTGTGTGTGTGTGTTTCTGTGTGTGTGTGTTTCTCTGTGTGTGTGTTTCTGTATGTGTGTGTGTGTTTCTGTGTGCGTGTGTTTCTGTGTGTGTGTGTTTCTGTGTGTGTGTGTGTGTTTCTGTGTGTGTGTGTATGTGTGTGTGTTTCTCTGTGTGTGTGTGTTTCTTTATGTGTGTGTGTTTCTGTGTGCGATTGTGTGTTTCTGTGTGTGTGTGTGTGTGTGTGTGTGTGTGTGTTTCTGTATGTATGTGTTTCTGTGTGTGTGTGTGTTTCTGTGTGTTTTTGTGTGTTTCTGTGTGTGTGTGTTTCTGTATGTGTGTGTGTGTTTCTGTGTGTGTCTGTTTATGTATGTGTGTGTGTCTGTGTGTGTGTGTGTATCTGTGTGTGCGTGTATGTGTGTGTGTTTCTGTGTGT
>NW_027254919.1:872500-940000 GCF_044704955.1 Pristiophorus japonicus | reverse complement strand
GTGTGTGTGTTTCTGTGTGCGTGTGTTTCTGTATGTGTGTGTGTTTCTGTGTGTGTGTGTGTGTTTCTGTGTGTGTGTGTGTGTTTCTGTATGTGTGTGTGTTTCTGTATGGGTGTTGTGTTTCTAGATGTGTATGTGTGTTTCTGTGTGTGTGTGTGTGTGTTAAGCATATGTGTATGTGTGTTACTGTGTGTGTGTTTCAGTATGTGTGTGTGTCTTTCTGTGTGTGTTTGTGTGTTTCTGTGTGTGTGTGTGTGTTTCTGTATGTATGTGTTTCTGTGTGTGTGTTTCTGTGTGTGTGTGTGTGTGTTTCTGTGTGTGTGTGTTTTTGTATGTGTGTGTGTTTCTGTGTGTGTGTGTGTTTCTGTGTGTGTGTGTGTTTCTGTGTGTGTGTGTGTGTTTCTCTGTGTGTGTGTTTCTGTATGTGTGTGTGTGTTTCTGTGTGCGTGTGTTTCTGTGTGTGTGTGTGTTTCTGTATGTGTGTGTTTCTGTGTGTATGTGTGTGTTTCTGTGTGTGTGTGTATGTGTGTGTGTTTCTGTGTGCGATTGTGTGTTTCTGTGTGTGTGTGTGTGTGTGTGTGTTTCTGTATGTATGTGTTTCTGTGTGTGTGTGTGTTTCTGTGTGTTTTTGTGTGTTTCTGTGTGTGTGTGTTTCTGTATGTGTGTGTGTGTTTCTGTGTGTGTCTGTTTATGTATGTGTGTGTGTCTGTGTGGGTGTGTGTTTCTGTGTGTGTGTGTATGTGTGTGTGTTTCTGTGTGTGTGTGTTTCTTTATGTGTGTGTGTGTTTCTGTGTGTGTGTGTGTGTGTGTGTTTCTTTATGTGTGTGTGTTTCTGTGTGTGTTTGTGTGTTTCTGTGTGTGTGTTTCTGTGTGTGTGTGTGTGTTTCTGTGTGTGTGTGTTTTTGTATGTGTGTGTGTTTCTGTGTGTGTGTGTGTGTGTGTGTGTTTCTGTGTGTGTGTGTGTTTCTGTATGTGTGTGTGTGTTTATGTATGGGTGTTGTGTTTCTAGATGTGTATGTGCGTTTCTGTGTGTGTGTGTGTGTGTTAAGCATGTGTGTGTGTTTCTGTGTGTGTGTTTCAGTATGTGTGTGTGTCTTTCTGTGTGTGTGTGTGTGTTTCTGTGTGGGTGTGTTTCTGTGTGCGTGTGTTTCTATATGTGTGTGTTTCTGTGTCTGTGTGTGTATCTGTATGTGTGTGTGTGTTTCTGTGTGTGTGTGTGTGTTCTGTATGTGTGTGTGTGTGTTTATATATGTGTGTGTGTATCTGTGTGTGTGTTGTGTTTCTGTATGTGTGTGTGTGTTTCTGTGTGTGTGTGTGTGTTCTGTAAGTGTTTTTGTGTTTCTGTATGTGTGTGTGTGTTTCTGTGCGTGTGTGTGTGTGTTAAGCATGTGTGTATGTGTGTTTCTGTGTGTGTGTTTCAGTATGTGTGTGTGTCTTTCTGTGTGTGTGTGTGTGTTTCTGTGTGTGTGTGTTTCTGTATGTGTGTGTGTTTCTGTATGTGTGTTTCTGTTTCTGTGTGTGTGTGTGTGTGTTTCTGTATGTATGTGTTTCTGTGTGTGTGTGTGTTTCTGTGTGTTTTTGTGTGTTTCTGTGTGTGTGTGTGTGTTTCTGTATGTGTGTGTGTGTTTCTGTGTGTGTGTTTATATACGTGTGTGTTTCTGTGTGTGTGTGTCTTTCTGTGTGTGTGTGTATGTGTGTGTGTTTCTGTGTGTGTGTGTGTGTGTGTGTGTGTTTCTTTATGTGTGTGTATGTTTCTGTGTGTGTGTTTGTGTTTCTGTGTGTGTGTGTGTTTCTTTATTTGTGTGTGTTTCTGTGTGTGTTTGTGTGTTTCTGTGTGTGTGTGTGTGTGTGTTTCTGTATGTATGTGTTTCTGTGTCTGTGTTTGTTTCTGTGTGTGTGTGTGTTTCTGTGTGTGTGTGTTTCTGTATGTGTGTGTGTTTCTGTGTGTGTGTGTGTGTTTCTGTGTGTGTGTGTGTTTCTGTATGTGTGTGTGTGTTTCTGTATGGGTGTTGTGTTTCTAGATGTGTATGCGTGCTTCTGTGTGTGTGTGTGTGTGTGTTAAGCATGTGTGTATGTGTGTTACTGTGTGTGTGTTTCAGTATGTGTGTGTGTCTTTCTGTGTGTGTGTGTGCGTTTCTGTGTGTGTGTTTCTGTGTGTGTGTGTGTTTCTTTATATGTGTGTATGTGTGTTTCTGTATGTGTGTGTGTGTTTCTGTGTGTGTGTGTTTCTGTGTGTGTGTGTTTCTGTGTGTGTGTGTGTATATCTGTATGTGTGTGTGTGTTTCTGTGTGTGTGTGTTTCTGTATGTGTGTGTGTGTTTCTGTGTGTGTGTGTTTCTGTGTGTGTGTTTCTGTATGTGTGTGTATCTGTATGTGTGTGTGTGTTTCTGTGTGTGTGTGTTTGTGTGTTCTGTATGTGTGTGTGTGTTTCTGTATGTGTGTGTGTATCTGTGTGTGTATTTGTGTTTCTGTATGTGTGTGTGTGTTTCTGTGTGTGTGTGTGTGTTCTGTATGTGTTTTTGTGTTTCTGCATGTGTGTGTGTGTTTCTGTGTGTGTGAGTGTGTGTTAAGCATGTGTGTGTGCGTGTTTCTGTGTGTGTGTTTCAGTATATGTGTGTCTTTCTGTGTGTGTGTGTGTTTCTGTGTGTGTGTGTTTCTGTATGTGTGTGTGTTTCTGTATGTGTGTGTCTGTTTCTGTGTGTGTGTGTTTCTGTATGTGTGTTTGTGTGTTTCTGTGTGTGTGTGTTTCTGTATGTGTGTGTGTTTCTGTATGTGTGTGTCTGTTTCTGTGTGTGTGTGTTTCTGTATGTGTGTGTGTGTTTCTGTGTGTGTCTGTTTATGTATGTGTGTGTGTCTATGTGTGTGTGTGTTTCTGTGTGTGTGTGTATGTGTGTGTGTTTTTGTGTGTGTGTGTTTCTTTATGTGTGTGTGTTTCTGTGTGTGTTTGTGTGTTTCTGTGTGTGTGTGTGTGTTTCTGTATGTATGTGTTTCTGTGTGTGTGTTTGTTCCTGTGTGTGTGTGTGTTTCAGTATGTGTGTGTTTCTGTATGTGTGTGTGTTTCTGTGTGTGTGTGTGTGTTTCTTTGTGTGTGTGTGTGTTTCTGTATGTGTGTGTGTGTTTCTGTATGGGTGTTGTGTTTCTAGATGTGTATGTGTGTTTCTGTGTGTGTGTGTGTGTGTGTGTGTTAAGCATCTGTGTGTGTGTTACTGTGTGTGTGTTTCACTATGTGTGTGTGTCTTTCTGTGTGTGTGTGTGTGTTTCTGTGCGTGTGTTCCTGTGTGTGTGTGTGTGTTTCTTTATGTGTGTGTATGTGTGTTTCTGTATGTGTGTGTGTGTTTCTGTGTGTGTGTGTTTCTGTGTGTGTGTGTGTTTCTGTGTGTGTGTGTGTGTATCTGTATGTGTGTGTGTGTTTCTGTGTGTGTGTGTGTTTCTGTATGTGTGTGTGTATTTCTGTGTGTGTGTGTTTCTGTGTGTGTGTGTTTCTGTATGTGTGTGTATCTGTATGTGTGTGTGTTTCTGTGTGTGTGTGTGTTCTGTATGTGTGTGTGTGTGTTTCTGTATGTGTGTGTTTATCTGTGTGTGTATTTGTGTTTCTGTATGTGTGTGTGTGTTTCTGTGTGTGTGTGTGTGTTCTGTATGTGTTTTTGTGTTTCTGTATGTGTGTGTGTGTTTCTGTGTGTGTGTGTGTGTTAAGCATGTGTTTCTGTGTGTGTGTGTTTCTGTATGTGTGTGTGTTTCTGTATGTGTGTGTCTGTTTCTGTGTGTGTGTGTTTCTGTATGTGTGTGTGTGTTTCTGTGTGTGTGTGTTTCTGTATGTGTGTGTGTGTTTCTGTGTGTGTGTGTTTCTGTATGTGTGTGTGTTTCTGTATGTGTGTATCTGTTTCTGTGTGTGTGTGTTTCTGTATGTGTGTGTGTGTTTCTGTGTGTGTCTGTTTATGTATGTGTGTGTGTCTGTGTGTGTGTGCGTTTCTGTGTGTGTGTGTGTATGTGTGTGTGTTTCTGTGTGTGTGTGTGTGCGTGTGTTTCTTTATGTGTGTGTGTGTGTTTTTGTGTGTGTGTGTGTTTCTGTATGTATGTGTTTCTGTGTGTGTGTGTGTTTCTGTGTGTTTTTGTGTGTTTCTGTGTTTTTGTGTTTCTGTATGTGTGTGTGTGTTTCTGTGTGTGTCTGTTTATGTATGTGTGTGTGTCTGTGTGTATGTGTGTTTCTGTGTGTGTGTGTATGTGTGTGTGTTTATGTGTGTGTGTGTGTGTGTTTCTTTATGTGTGTGTGAGTTTCTGTGTGTGTGTGTGTGTTTCTGTGTGTGTGTGTGTTTCTGTATGTATGTGTTTCTGTGTGTGTGTTTCTGTGTGTTTGTGTGTGTGTTTCTGTGTGTGTGTGTTTTTGTATGTGTGTGTGTTTCTGTGTGTGTGTGTGTGTGTTTCTGTGTGTGTGTGTGTTTCTGTGTGTGTGTTTCAGTATGTGTGTGTGTCTTTCTGTGTGTGTGTGTGTGTGTTTCTGTGTGTGTCTGTTTATGTATGTGTGTGTGTCTGTGTGTGTGTGTTTATGTGTGTGTGTGTGTATGATTCTGTATGTGTGTGTGTTTCTGTATGTGTGTGTGTGTTTCTGTGTGTGTGTGTTTCTGTATGTGTTTGTGTTTCTGTGTGTGTGTGTGTTTTTGTGTGTTTCTGTGTGTGTGTGTGTGTGTGTTTCTTTATGTGTGTGTGTGTTTCTGTGTGTGTGTGTGTTTCTGTATGTATGTGTTTCTGTGTGTGTGTGTGTTTCTGTGTGTTTTTGTGTGTTTCTGTGTGTGTGTGTTTCTGTATGTGTGTGTGTGTTTCTGTGTGTGTCTGTTTATGTATGTGTGTGTGTCTGTGTGTGTGTGTGTTTCTGTGTGTGTGTGTATGTGTGTGTGTTTCTGTGTGTGTGTGTGTGTTTCTTTGTGTGTGTGTGTGTTTCTGTGTGTGTGTGTGTGTTTCTGTGTGTGTGTGTGTTTCTTTATGTGTGTGTGTTTCTGTGTGTGTTTGTGTGTTTCTGTGTGTGTGTGTGTTTCCGTGTGTGTCTGTTTATGTATATGTGTGTGTCTGTGTGTATGTGTGTTTCTGTGTGTGTGTGTATGTGTGTGTGTTTCTGTGTGCGTGTGTGTATGTTTCTTTATGTGTGTGTGTGTTTCTGTGTGTGTGTGTGTGTTTCTGTGTGTGTGTGTGTTTCTGTATGTATGTGTTTCTGTGTGTGTGTTTCTGTGTGTGTGTGTGTGTGTTTCTGTGTGTGTGTGTTTTTGTATGTGTGTGTGTTTCTGTGTGTGTGTGTGTGTTTCTGTGTGTGTGCGTGTTTCTGTGTGTGTGTTTCAGTATGTGTGTGTGTCTTTCTGTGTGTGTGTGTGTGTTTCTGTGTGTGTCTGTTTATGTATGTGTGTTTGTCTGTGTGTGTGTGTTTATGTGTGTGTGTGTGTGTGATTCTGTATGTGTGTGTGTTTCTGAATGTGTGTGTGTGTTTCTGTGTGTGTGTGTTTCTGTATGTGTTTGTGTTTCTGTGCGTGTGTGTGTTTTTGTGTGTTTCTTTATGTGTGTGTGTGTTTCTGTGTGTGTGTGTGTTTCTGTATGTATGTGTTTCTGTGTGTGTGTGTGTTTCTGTGTGTTTTTGTGTGTTTCTGTGTGCGTGTGTTTCTGTATGTGTGTGTGTGTTTCTGTGTGTGTCTGTTTATGTATGTGTGTGTTTTTCTCTGTGTGTGTGTTTCTGTATGTGTGTGTGTGTTTCTGTGTGTGTGTGTATGTGTGTGTGTTTCTGTGTGTGTGTGTTTCTGTATGTGTGCGTGTGTTTCTGTGTGTGTGTGTGTGTTTCTCTGTGTGTGTGTGTTTCTTTATGTGTGTGTGTTTCTGTGTGCGTTTGTGTGTTTCTGTGTGTGTGTGTGTGTGTGTTTCTGTATGTATGTGTTTCTGTGTGTGTGTGTTTCTGTGTGTTTTTGTGTGTTTCTGTGTGTGTGTGTTTCTGTATGTGTGTGTGTGTTTCTGTGTGTGTCTGTTTATGTATGTGTGTCTGTGTGTGTGTGTGTTTCTGTGTATGTGTGTGTCTTTCTGTGTGTGTGTGCGTGTATTTCTTTATGTGTGTGTGTGTTTCTGTGTGTGTGTTTGTGTTTCTGTGTGTGTGTGTGTTTCTTTATGTGTCTGTGTTTCTGTGTGTGTTTTTGTGTTTCTGTGTGTGTGTTTTTATTGTGTGTGTGTGTTTCTGTGTGTGTGTGTTTTTGTATGTGTGTGTGTTTCTGTGTGTGTGTGTGCGTGTTTCTGTGTGTGTGTGTGTTTCTGTATGTGTGTGTGTGTTTCTGTATGGGTGTTGTGTTTCTAGATGTGTATGTGCGTTTCTGTGTGTGTGTGTGTGTGTTAAGCATGTGTGTGTGTGTGTTTCTGTGTGTGTGTTTCAGTATGTGTGTGTGTCTTTCTGTGTGTGTGTGTGTGTTTCTGTGTGGGTGTGTTTCTGTGTGTGTGTGTGTTTCTATATGTGTGTGTTTCTGTGTGTGTGTGTTTCTGTGTGTGTATGTGTGTATCTGTATGTGTGTGTGTGTTTCTGTGTGTGTGTGTTTCTGTATGTGTGTGTGTGTTTCTGTGTGTGTGTATTTCTGCGTGTGTGCGTGTTTCTGTGTGTGTGTGTATCTGTATGTGTGTGTGTTTCTGTGTGTGTGTGTGTGTTCTGTATGTGTGTGTGTGTTTATGTATGTGTGTGTGTATCTGTGTGTGTGTTGTGTTTCTGTATGTGTGTGTGTGTTTCTGTGTGTGTGTGTGTGTGTGTGTGTTCTGTATGTGTTTTTGTGTTTCTGTATGTGTGTGTGTGTTTCTGTGCGTGTGTGTGTGTGTTAAGCATGTGTGTGTGTGTGTTTCTGTGTGTGTGTTTCAGTATGTGTGTGTGTCTTTCTGTGTGTGTGTGTGTGTGTGTTTCTGTGTGTGTCTGTTTCTGTATGTGTGTGTGTTTCTGTATGTGTGTTTCTGTTTCTGTGTGTGTGTGTGTGTGTATGTGTTTCTGTATGTATGTGTTTCTGTGTGTGTGTCTGTTTCTGTGTTTTTTTGTGTGTTTCTGTGTGTGTGTGTTTCTGTATGTGTGTGTGTGTTTCTGCGTGTGTGTGTTTATGTATGTGTGTGTTTCTGTGTGTGTGTGTCTTTCTGTGTGTGTGTGTGTATGTGTGTGTTTTTCTGTGTGTGTGTGTGTGTTTCTTTATGTGTGTGTATGTTTCTGTGTGTGTGTTTGTGTTTCTGTGTGTGTGTGTGTTTCTTTATGTGTGTGTGTTTCTGTGTGTGTTTGTGTGTTTCTGTGTGTGTGTGTGTGTGTGTGTGTGTTTCTGTATGTATGTGTTTCTGTGTGTGTGTTTGTTTCTGTATGTGTGTGTTTCTGTGTGTGTGTGTTTCTGTATGTGTGTGTGTTTCTGTGCTGTGTGTGTGTTTCTGTGTAAGTGTGTGTGTGTTTCTGTATGTGTGTGTGTGTTTCTGTATGGGTGTTGTGTTTCTAGATGTGTATGTGTGTTTCTGTGTGTGTGTGTGTGTGTGTTAAGCATGTGTGTATGTGTGTTACTGTGTGTGTGTTTCAGTATGTGTGTGTGTCTTTCTGTGTGTGTTTGTGTGTTTCTGTGTGTGTGTGTGTGTTTCTGTATGTATGTGTTTCTGTGTGTGTGTTTCTGTGTGTGTGTGTGTTTCTGTATGTGTGTGTTTTTGTATGTGTGTGTGTTTCTGTGTGTGTGTGTGTGTTTCTGTGTGTGTGTGTGTTTCTGTATGTGTGTGTGTGTTTCTGTATGGGTGTTGTGTTTCTAGATGTGTATGTGCGTTTCTGTATGTGTGTGTGTGTGTTAAGCAAGTGTGTGTGTGTGTTTCTGTGTGTGTGTTTCTGTGTGTGTGTGTGTCTTTCTGTGTGTGTGTGTTTCTGTGTGTGTGTGTTTCTGTGTGTGTGTGTGTTTTTCTTTATGTGTGTGTGTTTCTGTGTGTGCGTGTGTGTTTCTGTATGGGTGTGTGTTTCTGTGTGTGTGTGTGTTTCTGTGTGTGTGTGTTTCTCTGTGTGTGTGTTTCTGTATGTGTGTGTGTGTTTCTGTGTGTGTGTGTTTCTGTATGTGTGTGTGTGTTTCTGTGTGTGTGTGTGTTTCTGTATATGTGTGTTTCTGTGTGTGTGTGTGTGTGTTTCTGTGTGTGTGTGTATGTGTGTGTATTTCTGTGTGTGTGTGTTTCTTTATGTGTGCGTGTGTTTCTGTGAGTGTGCGTGTGTTTCTCTGTGTGTTTGTCTTTCTTTATGTGTGTGTGTTTCTGTGTGCGTTTGTGTGTTTCTGTGTGTGTGTGTGTGTGTGTGTGTGTTTCTGTATGTATGTGTTTCTGTGTGTGTGTGTGTTTCTGTGTGTTTTTGTGTGTTTCTGTGTGTGTGTGTTTCTGTATGTGTGTGTGTGTTTCTGTGTGTGTGTTTCTGTGTGTGTGTGTGTCTTTCTGTGTGTGTGTGTTTCTGTGTGTGTGTGTGTTTCTGTGTGTGTGTGTGTTTTTCTTTATGTGTGTGTGTTTCTGTGTGTGCGTGTGTGTTTCTGTATGGGTGTGTGTTTCTGTGTGTGTGTGTGTTTCTGTGTGTGTGTGTGTTTCTCTGTGTGTGTGTTTCTGTATGTGTGTGTGTGTTTCTGTGTGTGTGTGTTTCTGTATGTGTGTGTGTGTTTCTGTGTGTGTGTGTGTTTCTGTATATGTGTGTTTCTGTGTGTGTGTGTGTGTTTCTGTGTGTGTGTGTATGTGTGTGTGTTTCTGTGTGTGTGTGTTTCTTTATGTGTGCGTGTGTTTCTGTGAGTGTGCGTGTGTTTCTCTGTGTGTTTGTCTTTCTTTATGTGTGTGTGTTTCTGTGTGCGTTTGTGTGTTTCTGTGTGTGTGTGTGTGTGTGTGTGTGTTTCTGTATGTATGTGTTTCTGTGTGTGTGTGTGTTTCTGTGTGTTTTTGTGTGTTTCTGTGTGTGTGTGTTTCTGTATGTGTGTGTGTGTTTCTGTGTGTGTCTGTTTATGTATGTGTGTGTGTCTGTGTGTGTGTGTGTTTCTGTGTGTGTGTGTATGTGTGTGTGTTTCTGTGTGTGTGTGTGTTTCTTTATGTGTGTGTGTGTTTCTGTGTGTGTGTGTGTTTGTTTCTGTGTGTGTGTGTGTTTCTTTATGTGTGTGTGTTTCTGTGTGTGTTTGTGTGTTTCTGTGTGTGTGTTTCTGTGTGTGTGTGTGTGTGTGTGTTTCTGTGTGTGTGTGTTTTTGTATGTGTGTGTGTTTCTGTGTGTGTGTGTGTGTGTGTTTCTGTGTGTGTGTGTGTTTCTGTATGTGTGTGTGTGTTTCTGTATGGGTGTTGTGTTTCTAGATGTGTATGTGCGTTTCTGTGTGTGTTTGTGTGTGTTAAGCATGTGTGTGTGTGTGTTTCTGTGTGTGTGTTTCAGTATGTGTGTGTGTATTTCTGTGTGTGTGTGTGTTTCTGTGTGGGTGTGTTTCTGTGTGTGTGTGTTTCTGTGTGTGTATGTGTGTATCTGTATGTGTGTGTGTGTTTCTGTGTGGGTGTGTTTCTGTATGTGTGTGTGTGTTTCTGTGTGTGTGTATTTCTGTGTGTGTGCGTGTTTCTGTGTGTGTGTGTATCTGTATGTGTGTGTGTGTTTCTGTGTGTGTGTGTGTTTCTTTATGTGTGTGTGTTTCTGTGTGTGTTTGTGTGTTTCTGTGTGTGTGTTTCTGTGTGTGTGTGTGTGTGTGTGTTTCTGTGTGTGTGTGTTTTTGTATGTGTGTGTGTTTCTGTGTGTGTGTGTGTGTGTGTTTCTGTGTGTGTGTGTGTTTCTGTATGTGTGTGTGTGTTTCTGTATGGGTGTTGTGTTTCTAGATGTGTATGTGCGTTTCTGTGTGTGTTTGTGTGTGTTAAGCATGTGTGTGTGTGTGTTTCTGTGTGTGTGTTTCAGTATGTGTGTGTGTATTTCTGTGTGTGTGTGTGTTTCTGTGTGGGTGTGTTTCTGTGTGTGTGTGTTTCTGTGTGTGTATGTGTGTATCTGTATGTGTGTGTGTGTTTCTGTGTGGGTGTGTTTCTGTATGTGTGTGTGTGTTTCTGTGTGTGTGTATTTCTGTGTGTGTGCGTGTTTCTGTGTGTGTGTGTATCTGTATGTGTGTGTGTGTTTCTGTGTGTGTGTGTGTGTTCTGTATGTGTGTGTGTGTTTATGTATGTGTGTGTGTATCTGTGTGTGTGTTGTGTTTCTGTATGTGTGTGTGTGTTTCTGTGTGTGTGTGTGTGTTCTGTATGTGTTTTTGTGTTTCTGTATGTGTGTGTGTGTTTCTGTGCGTGTGTGTGTGTTAAGCATGTGTGTGTGTGTGTTTCTGTGTGTGTGTTTCAGTATGTGTGTGTGTCTTTCTGTGTGTGTGTGTGTGTTTCTGTGTGTGTGTGATTCTGTATGTGTGTGTGTTTCTGTATGTGTGTTTCTGTTTCTGTGTGTGTGTGTCTGTTTCTGTATGTATGTGTTTCTGTGTGTGTGTGTGTTTCTGTGTGTTTTTGTGTGTTTCTGTGTGTGTGTGTGTTTCTGTATGTGTGTGTGTGTTTCTGTGTGTGTGTGTTTATGTATGTGTGTGTTTCTGTGTGTGTGTGTCTTTCTGTGTGTGTGTGTGTATGTGTGTGTGTTTCTGTGTGTGTGTTTGTGTGTGTGTTTCTTTATGTGTGTGTATGTTTCTGTGTGTGTGTTTGTGTTTCTGTGTGTGTGTGTTTCTTTATGTGTGTGTGTTTCTATATGTGTGTGTTTCTGTGTGTGTGTGTTTCTGTGTGTGTATGTGTGTATCTGTATGTGTGTGTGTGTTTCTGTGTGTGTGTGTTTCTGTATGTGTGTGTGTGTTTCTGTGTGTGTGTATTTCTGTGTGTGTGCATGTTTCTGTATGTGTGTGTATCTGTATGTGTGTGTGTGTTTCTGTGTGTGTGTGTGTGTTCTGTATGTGTGTGTGTGTGTTTATGCATGTGTGTGTGTATCTGTGTGTGTGTTGTGTTTCTGTATGAGTGTGTGTGTTTCTGTGTGTGTGTGTGTGTTCTGTATGTGTTTTTGTGTTTCTGTATGTGTGTGTGTGTTTCTGTGCGTGTGTGTGTGTTAAGCATGTGTGTGTGTTTCTGTGTGTGTGTTTCAGTATGTGTGTGTGTCTTTCTGTGTGTGTGTGTGTGTTTCTGTGTGTGTCTGTTTCTGTATGTGTGTGTGTTTCTGTATGTGTGTTTCTGTTTCTGTGTGTGTGTGTGTGTGTTTCTGTATGTATGTGTTTCTGTGTGTGTGTGTGTTTCTGTGTGTTTTTGTGTGTTTCTGTGTGTGTGTGTTTCTGTATGTGTGTGTGTGTTTCTGTGTGTGTCTGTTTATGTATGTGTGTGTGTCTGTGTGTGTGTGTGTTTCTGTGTGTGTGTGTATGTGTGTGTGTTTCTGTGTGTGCGTGTATTTCTTTATGTGTGTATGTGTTTCTGTGTGTGTGTGTGTATCTGTATGTGTGTGTGTGTTTCTGTGTGTGTGTGTTTCTGTATGTGTGTGTGTGTTTCTGTGTGTGTGTATTTCTGTGTGTGTGCGTGTTTCTGTGTGTGTGTGTATCTGTATGTGTGTGTGTGTTTCTGTGTGTGTGTGTGTTCTGTATGTGTGTGTGTGTGTTTATGTATGTGTGTGTGTATCTGTGTGTGTGTTGTGTTTCTGTATGTGTGTGTGTGTTTCTGTGTGTGTGTGTTCTGTATGTGTTTTTGTGTTTCTGTATGTGTGTGTGTTGTTAGCGTTAGTGTTTTCTTAGAGGAATCACTCAACACTCAGGGTCGGTTCCAATGCTGAAGCAGCTTTTATTACGCTCAGCGGGGAGGAAACAAACAGGACCGTATCCAGGTTTCTCTCCGCAGAACAAAGAGTTACATGTACCTTTATATGTTTTACAACAGTTACAAAACAGCTTACTGCAGTTACACAGCTCATCACGGCTGGACACAAGCCAATCACAACGATTATAGATTACATATAGGTTCTTTAATCCAATAGAATTCTCCTAGTAACCAGGGAACCATTGTCAATTTGGGTTGATCGATGACTTTATATGTTCTCTCCCTAGTTCTTTCATCTGGGAGAAATAATTGGTTTGTAGCCTGGTTTACAGCAAATGGTTTCCCTCTTATCTTTCTTCCTGGGGAATTAATTGGTTTATGGCCTTGTTCACAGGAGATGGCTTCCTTCTTATCTCTGCCTTCCCAGGCATTCCTACAGTGGGCCTCACAGGGTTATTGCTCGGTCAGTGAACGTTCAACAGTTCACAGCTTGACTACCTGGTTTCCCATCATGCCTGGGCAGCCATTTTATGTGTGTGTCCATTTAAGCTTATGTGAGTTTTAAATATCCAGCAGGTGCCTAATGCCTAAGTCTATATATATCTACTCTCTACAACAATTCCCCCCTTTCGGTAAAGGGACTAGTCCTAGTCCCCTTTTAACCGACCGTACTGCCTTTATCTGATATTTGTGCACTGCCCGGTACTCCTTGCCTCAACGGTGCTGGCCAGTCACGCGGTTTCAGGAGTCCCGGTTGCTTAGATCAAATTAACAAAGGCTAGCTCCTCCCGTCCCCTTATCAAACAGGCTTGTTTAATATCCAGGGAACGGTGATTGGTCCGTTTCCGCCGTTTGTGGCGCCTGCATACCTGGCAGGCCATCACGCCCCATGTTATTGCTAAGATTAATTGTATCCCGACCAGTGTGTGTGAAATAATTCGGATCCATGGGTGGATGTTCACATTTATTCCCCAGTCCCAGACTTTTCTCCACCAACTCTGACTTTGTAAGTCTACCTCGGTATCTTCTTCCAGTTCTTTGATTTTAGTTTGTATCTGGTGATAGAGTTTTACGGATTGCCCCACTCTGAGCCTTAACTCCCGTAATACCTCGGTTAGATGTGGGATAGGGACCTGCTCTGGCTCGTCATAATCCTGCAAATGATCATGGAGCTGATCAGTTACTTCAATAACTTCGGACTTCCGGCGCCTAACCTGGGTGAAATGTGCTTGCCCGATCGCGACAGGTCGTAGTGGTGTGAAGCAAAAGTTGGGCTGCGGTATAGGGCACTGTAGGTCATTATACTGGTATGAACGCTCTGTGGTAGAGACGCAGTATCTTCCCCTCCCTCCGTAGCCCGCCCTCGCGAAGTGCATGTGTGCGGGCACTATTTCTAGTACACACCCGTCGGTTCGGTTAAACCCGCACTCGTCTAGTTCCCCTCGGCCCACCGGGTGAGGGCATACTGTGATTTCCCCCCTTTGCTTGCAATCTGCTAGGGAAATCCCGGTAAGTATGTTGTTTCGACGAACGGCAGAGGTGGTGGTTAGGTAGTAGCGTATGGAGACATTTTCCCGTATTACTCCGATATTCTCTAGTTTGTATAAGGGGAACGGCCCTGAGTCCGGCGTTGCTATAGGGATCAACAGGACTATCCCTATCCCGGTAGTCCTACCCATCTGGCAATCTAGAATTGCGGGGTATACTCGGGTCAGTCCCTTCAGAGTACAATTATCCAGTGTCCCCCTTTGGTTCGCCAACTGAGCTAAATGTGAACTGTCTATCCAATCGGGTACTTCCCCGCGTTGGATCTGGTCGAGGTTGTGGCGGATCTGTCCCACCATCCACAGACCATAAGCATGACAGAGTTGCCCCTGTCTTTGCTTTATTGTATCTTCTTGTTCTCTATCAATGAGGTGATTGATGGTTTTAGCGTGAGCTTCCAGGACTGAGATGCCATCCAACTGGATTTCGACACCCTCCTTTCCTAGGTTGGCCTGGTCTTCCTGGTTTTGCTCCACCCTCTCCAATAACCCCTTCATCACCCCTTTAAGCTGTTCTACCCTCTCATTTAGCCCTTGTATGTCTATCGAGTTAACTACGGAGGTTCCTGTATTGAAAACGGTAGCAACATCATTTACTATTTCCCTCTTCACCCTGGGTGCTAACCCCTGTCCCCGGAACTTACTGGCACCCATTGCATCGGCAGCCTGCTGCATTACAACTTTACTTAATACATTGTACATCTTCCTTGACTGTTCGGTACAATATTCCGGCATCTGGATGCCTGAAATATTGATCAGAACAGGCACAAATTCATGTTTAACATTATCATACAACAGTTCCCCCTCGTTGTACATTACAATCCCATTTTCTGGTCCCTTAGTAGTTATTGCTGGGATTGTCCCGGAGGCGCGCAAATTATGCCGAAAGTGCATTCATCGGGCCCTTTGACATCCCTCCGTTTAATGCAGCTGCTCCTTATACCCGTGGAGCACTGTACACATACCCGGTCCTTATTAGGATTCACTTGTAACCATGCATTAAAATAAGTTCTGTCCTTGCTCCAATCCTTAGTCGCTGGAACACATATTCCGTCCGTCAAATTGAACAACACTCCATAGTTCATGTAATTGTTTATTTCCAGCGTGCTCTGCTGTCCGTCGGTGTTGCCCAGGGTACGTGCCTGTCGCAGGGCTATCCATATTACGAGTAGCGTCGTCCGTATTCCCATCTCGGTAAGTATTATCTGTAATTTTAAACAGACGGCCTGGTCGTCACCAGGGGTTAAAGTTTTTTTTTCCTATGAGTGTCCCGGTCACCCTGCAAAATCAGAAGCACAGGGTTACAATTGAATCATTTCGAATTGAATCTGTGGGGCGTTCGCCCGTGTCTTTACCCACTTAAATATTACCCAAACTCCTATTAACATTAAAGCTAAAGCTATTCCTCCGAACACCCCTTCCGAAAGGGTGTCTAACCACTCCTGGTACTTTACAGCATACCATTCCGTCTCGTCTAGGCGTATCACCCTTGGTTCGGCCATTATTCTTTTGGGTTATACCTTTTTAGTTGTGACCAGTGCTTCCACCGGCCTTTCCCTTTCATGTCGACACATGCACACGTGTCGCTTGTCAAAATGATGTCATACGGTCCGGTCCACCTCGGGGCAAACCCCGTCCTGCCTGGAGTGACCTGTACTAATACTTTGTCGCCTACCTGTGGGAGGGATGCGCGGCCTTCCCGTTGTTTTGGGTCTCCAAGTCCCGTAGGGCCTGTTGCTCTACCACCTCTTTCCTTAGTTCCTTTAGCTGTGAATCTAATTGTTTTACATATTGTTTAATCCGATCTCGTAGAGGCCCCATTTCCTCCCCCCCTGTTATGATCCCTTCAGGAAGTCTCATGGCCCTTCCTGTCATTAATTCAAAGGGGGTCAGTCCTGTGGTTCGGTTAGGGGTAGCCCTAAGTCTCATTAATATGCAGGGCAAAATATCTACCCATCCCTTCCCGGTCTCTGTTATAGCTTTGGCAATTGCTGTCTTAAGGGTACGGTTCATTCGCTCCACCATTCCTGAGCTCTGGGGGTGGTACGGGATGTGGAACCGTTGTCGGATTCCAAGCAGACCGCATGCCCGCTTCATGACCTGTCCTGTGAAGTGCGTCCCCTGGTCCGAGTCAATTTGAAGGGGCACTTTCCACCGTGGGATTATGTCGAATGCGAGAATCTGCGCTACCGTGGATGCTCCGTAATCCCGGGTGGGAAAAACCTCAACCCACCTGGTAAACTGATCTACAATAACCAGGCAGTATTTCTTTCCCCGACTGGTGGGTAGGGGTCCTGTGAAATCAATTTGTATATTCTCCCACGGGCCCCTGGGACGTGTCTGATGTGCCATTCTGACCTTTACGGGTCTGCCTGGATTATGCTGTGCACATACTATGCAGCGCTGGCAATGTTTGGCTAAGTCTCGCCCTACCCCGGCCCACCACCAGTCTTTGAGCAGACGGCTCAGCATTCCATCTCGCCCAGTGTGGTCCGGCTCATGGTGTAGCCGGAGTAGTTCGGTCTGGATTGAAGACGGGGCGACTACTTGTAATCCCTTCCTCCATACCCCGTCCTCCCCAATGCTGGCCCCCTTGCTTTCCCACTGTGACCGTTCCTCCGAGCTACTTTCTTCCTGTACCTTACGGACACTTAGCTCTCCTGGTCCTATCACGGCCACTTTAATTATCTGGGGCTCATCTTCTTCTGCCGCGCTCCTAGCTGCTTGATCTGCCAGCATGTTTCCCCGTTGTTCCCTGGTCTCTACCTTTTGATGTGCCTTGATCTTTATTACTGCTGCCGTCGTAGGCCTTTTAACGGCTTCGCCCAGCTCCCGAACTATATTCTCGTGTTTAATGTGTCCCCCCCCCCGAGGTTATATATCCACGTCTACTCCACGCTATCATATAATCGTGTACTACCCCGAATGCATACCGGCTGTCAGTATAAA
Source organism: Pristiophorus japonicus (assembly GCF_044704955.1). Lineage (NCBI taxonomy): Eukaryota > Metazoa > Chordata > Chondrichthyes > Pristiophoridae > Pristiophorus > Pristiophorus japonicus. Next base: position 923,763 of record NW_027254919.1, on the reverse strand, counting down.
CATTTACACGCTTCCCCTCTGCCCATTTGAGGGCTTCGGTCAGCGCTACCAACTCCGCCACTTGGGCGGACACTGTTCCTTCCAGTGCCCCTCGCAGGAGGGTGACACCATCCTGATCTACCACGCCCCACCCGGTGCGGAATCTTCCGTCGACATATCGTCGGGACCCATCAATGTAAAGAGTTAAATCGGGGTCCCTCAGAGGTTCGTCGGCTATTCCCCCTTCTGTTCCTTCGTCTATCTCAGTCTTGCAGCTATGGGGTTCACCTTCGGTTACTATTCCCTCCGCGGGATTAAAGCCTATATCTCTAATTATTTGTATGGACTGATCTTTGGGTAATAGTACTGCCTCCCAGGTAGCTCGTCGCGCATCTGACACTGTTTTTAACCTCCCGGTATTTAGCAATTCCACTATGGTGTGCTTCGTGTGTAAAATTATCTGCCCCGACATTGTGACTGGTTCGCATATCCTGGCAGCCCAAGCGGCACAATCGAGGGCAGCCACACACCGATGGAGTCCCTTCACTACCGGGGACTCTTGTGTTGAGTAATACGCTACTGGTCTCATTACCCCCCCTTTCTCCTGGGTTATGATGGCGCTATAAAAACCTCCATCGAGAACGTAATGTACATGGAACGGCTTTGTCATATCCGGTAGCTTCAGCGCTGGGGCTGCCACCAATTCGGCTTTTAATTTCCCATAGGCTTCCTCTTGCTCCGATCCCCAGTCTACCTGCTCTGTTCCTGGTTTTCCTCCCTTCACTAGTCGCTGAATGGGTTCGGCTATGTTCGCAAATTGAGGAATGAAATTCCTGCAATAGTTGAACAAACCCATCACCCGCCGCACTGCCCGGACTGTAGTTGGTCGGGGCATATCAACGATGGCTGTCTTTCGGTCTGTCGGAAGAGTCTTTTTTTTTTTTTTTTTTCCTGACTGATATCGTGTCCCAGATGTCGAACCGTGGCTTGTCCGATCTGCGCCTTTTTTTTGGATTTATTTTAAACCCTGCCTTATCTAGAGTCCTTAGGACCATGGCTACGGCCCCTAAATGCTCTCGGTCACTTGATGAGGCTATTAGGATGTCGTCCACGTACTGAAGGATTGTACTATTATACGGGGTTAGGTTACATGATTCCAAAGCGTTACTCATGACTCGGTGGAAAATGTTCGGGCTGTTATGGAATCCCTGAGGGAGTCGGGTCCATGTGTATTGTCTATCTCTGGATGTAAATGCGAATCTCTCCTGAGACTCCGGGTCCAGCGGGATTGACCAAAATCCGTTAGCGATATCTAAGACGGTGAAAATCCTATGTTCCGGATTCAGACCGTTGAAGATAGTCGCTGGGCTGGCCACAATCGGGTGTTCCCTGGATGTAACTTTATTCAGGGCTGTGTAATCTATCGTTAGTCGGTAGCTTTCATCCGGCTTTTTAACTGGCCACATCGGGGAGTTTGTGACTGACACGGTCTGTCGTAGTATGCCCTGTTCTACCAGGGCTTGTATTATCCCCTCAGTGGCCCGCATGGCCTCTGGTTTAATAGGGTACTGCTTGTGGGGAGGGTGTACCGGTCCTGTGACCTTCTCCGGTGTCATGTCCACAAGTCCGCAGTCCTGTTTGCTTTTTGCCCAAACTCCCGGGATAGCCTGACACAGTAATCCCAACATCCCGTCCTTAGACCAGTCTCTCTTCAGAGTATCCGTTTTACCTAATGTGGCTATGTTCTTTACTAGTGCCCATTTCCTGGCCACTTTATCCTTATACCCTTTCGTACCTTTCCAGGTTACCCGTTTTCGCTGCGCATCCACTATTGTTCCTAATTCGCGGAGTAGGTCCATCCCTAGTATAGTTCCCTCTGAGTTTTTTTTTCTATTAAGAAATCCAAATTAATAATGTTCAGTATAAAACGGCTGTCAATGGAAAGGGTTAACTCCTTTCCAGGTTTGTAAGAAGACCTGATGTCATTACGTGACTTCACGTAATCATCTGGAAAAAAAAGTCTTTGTGCCTTCAAAACTGGCTTCGAAATTAGAAATCCGTTAAAAACAGCATAAATCATTAGAGTAAATTCCAATGTTTTCTTAACTTCTAATTCAAGTACTTGCCAAAGAATTTTTTTTTTTAATTGTTTTAAAACAAGACCACACATACAATAGCGATTTTGTTTACTGAAATTCAATTCTGTTTTTTTTTATTTCTCTCTTTCTCCTCATTATCTTCAAAACCCTCCTGCTTGTTTAGACTGTTCGGGACATTTTTGATAAACACTGTCCATTTTAGAAATCTTTTCAAACTGCATTGAAACTTTTGAAAATTCGAATCCATGTAGAGTGTTTTTTACTTATTCCAATTATTTTTTTTTTCTCTTCTAATTAAACCAATATCTTTTTCACAGCAAACATCAACTAGTATCTTTATTTAAAACTTTTTTTTTAGAAGCTCTTTTTTTTTTTAAAGCATTCTTTATCTCATTCCGAGACTAAATTTATGTCTTTCAACCCAATCAATCATTGCATGTTTTCTTTCGGCAAGTAAGTGAGCATGTCAAATAAATATTTTGCTCAACAAACCTATTCTTTATTTGTTTATTCTCCTAGCTCCGTAACTTATCATCCGAATAAATCCACACCTGCGTTTCTAACTTAAATGTCTTAAAACTTCCCACATACAGGACAACATTACAAAGGGTTTAAAAAAAAAAGACTTTCACTCTGTTTCTAAAATAAACAGACACTTGCATTCCTCTTCCAACCAGGCTTTCGGAACATGAAAACATAAAACAAAAATTCATTCTGCAGTCAAAAATCACACAGACACTTCTCACTCAACGATCAGACATTTACAACAGTCTCTCTTCTTGTTTTGGCCGGCTCTATTTTTGGATCCATGACCTTTCAGGGAATTCGTAGTTTTATCTAAATAATTCCTCACATAACTAATTCCTGAGGATTCCACCCTGCTTTAATCATTTTTTTCAATTAGCTTCTTTTGTTTTTCCGCCAGGTGGCGGGTAAGCGACCCTTCTGGTCCCCACTCGAGTTTACTTGTTTTCATGGCCATTCCTGGGTAGGACTGGTATCGTTAGGAATCTACTCTCAGCGGTCCGCTTTCTTTCTAGCGCGACTTGTAGTAAACTGTCTCTTGGCTACTGTCAGGTCACAAGTTCTGCTGTTACACAAACTTATACAATTCTTAAAAACGCGTTTAAGCAATTCCCGCAGTGCTCTACGTATCCTTAACGACTACCTACCACCGCTCAGCCCGTTGGTCCGACCCTGTTCACAGGTTTGGATTCCGTTAGCCGCTGTACACCGCTTGGTTCTATCCCGGGGTATTTCAAATTACACTACTGGGTCCGGAAGATGTCTCTCGGTATCACGATCCCACGGTCTAAGTGTGTTCCCTACGCCTACTTGGTTCCTGGCCGTCACGTGGGACAAAAGTCCTCTTAATTCAGGCTCAGGCTAGGCGTTTGAGATATTAGACCGTCTCCTCATGTCGATCAACCAGCTTCCACCTTCCGCACCCTTTATACTTGTTTTTTATACTCACCCGGGTTTTTTCCAAGGGCGTCCAGCGACTCCGGGAAATCCTGCCGACTACGCCATTGTTAGCGTTAGTGTTTTCTTAGAAGAATCACTCAACACTCAGGGTCGGTTCCAATGCTGAAGCAGCTTTTATTACGCTCAGCGGGGAGGAAACAAACAGGACCGTATCCAGGTTTCTCTCCGCAGAACAAAGAGTTACATGTACCTTTATATGTTTTACAACAGTTACAAAACAGCTTACTGCAGTTACACAGCTCATCACGGCTGGACACAAGCCAATCACAACGATTATAGATTACATATAGGTTCTTTAATCCAATAGAATTCTCCTAGTAACCAGGGAACCATTGTCAATTTGGGTTGATCGATGACTTTATATGTTCTCTCCCTAGTTCTTTCATCTGGGAGAAATAATTGGTTTGTAGCCTGGTTTACAGCAAATGGTTTCCCTCTTATCTTTCTTCCTGGGGAATTAATTGGTTTATGGCCTTGTTCACAGGAGATGGCTTCCTTCTTATCTCTGCCTTCCCAGGCATTCCTACAGTGGGCCTCACAGGGTTATTGCTCGGTCAGTGAACGTTCAACAGTTCACAGCTTGACTACCTGGTTTCCCATCATGCCTGGGCAGCCATTTTATGTGTGTGTCCATTTAAGCTTATGTGAGTTTTAAATATCCAGCAGGTGCCTAATGCCTAAGTCTATATATATCTACTCTCTACAACAGTGTGTTTCTGTGCGTGTGTGTGTGTGTGTTAAGCATGTGTGTGTGTGTGTTTCTGTGTGTGGGTTTCAGTATGTGTGTGTGTCTTTCTGTGTGTGTGTGTGTGTTTCTGTATGTGTGTTTCTGTTTCTGTGTGTGTGTGTGTATGTGTTTCTGTATGTATGTGTTTCTGTGTGTGTGTCTGTTTCTGTGTGTTTTTGTGTGTTTCTGTGTGTGTGTGTGTGTTTCTGTATGGGTGTTGTGTTTCTAGATGTGTATGTGTGTCTGTGTGTGTGTGTGTGTGTTAAGCATGTGTGTATATGTGTTACTGTGTGTGTGTTTCTGTGTGTGTGTGTGTTTCTGTATGTATGTGTTTCTGTGTGTGTGTTTCTGTGTGTGTGTGTGCGTGTTTCTGTGTCTGTGTGTTTTTGTATGTGTGTGTGTTTCTGTGTGTGTGTGTGTGTTTCTGTGTATGTGTGTGTTTCTGTATGTGTGTGTGTGTTTCTGTATGGGTGTTGTGTTTCTAGATGTGTATGTGCGTTTCTGTGTGTGTGTGTGTTTCTCTGTGTGCGTGTTTCTGTATGTGTGTGTGTGTTTCTGTATGTATGTGTTTCTGTGTGTGTGTTTCTGTGTGTGTGTGTGTGTGTTTTTGTGTCTGTGTGTTTTTGTATGTGTGTGTGTTTCTGTGTATGTGTGTGTTTCTGTATGTGTGTGTGTGTGTTTCTGTATGGGTGTTGTGTTTCTAGATGTGTATGTGCGTTTCTGTGTGTGTGTGTGTGTGTGTTAAGCATGTGTGTGTGTGTGTTTCTGTGTGTGTGTTTCTGTGTGTGTGTGTCTTTCTGTGTGTGTGTGTTTCTGTGTGTGTCTGTTTCTGTGTGTGTGTGTGTGTTTCTGTATGTGTGTGTGTTTCTGTGTGTGTGTGTGTGTGTTTCTGTATGTGTGTGTGTTTCTGTGTGTGTGTGTGTTTCTGTGTGTGTGTGTGTTTCTCTGTGTGTGTGTTTCTGTATGTGTGTGTGTGTTTCTGTGTGCGTGTGTTGCTGTGTGTGTGTGTGTTTCTGTGTGTGTGTGTGTTTCTGTATGTGTGTGTTTCTGTGTGTGTGTGTGTTTCTGTGTGTGTGTATGTGTGTGTGTTTCTGTGTGTGTGTGTTTCTTTATGTGTGCGTGTGTTTCTGTGAGTGTGCGTGTGTTTCTCTGTGTGTGTGTTTCTTTATGTGTGTGTGTTTCTGTGTGCGTTTGTGTGTTTCTGTGTGTGTGTTTGTTTCTGTATGTATGTGTTTCTGTGTGTGTGTGTGTTTCTGTGTGTTTTTGTGTGTTTCTGTGTGTGTGTGTGTTTCTTTATGTGTGTGTGTTTCTGTGTGTGTTTGTGTGTTTCTGTGTGTGTGTGTGTGTGTGTGTGTGTGTTTCTGTATGTATGTGTTTCTGTGTGTGTGTGTGTTTCTGTGTGTTTTTGTGTGTTTCTGTGTGTGTGTGTTTCTGTATGTGTGTGTGTGTTTCTGTGTGTGTCTGTTTATGTATGTGTGTGTGTCTGTGTGTGTGTGTGTTTCTGTGTGTGTGTGTATGTGTGTGTGTTTCTGTGTGTGTGTGTGTTTCTTTATGTGTGTGTGTGTTTCTGTGTGTGTGTGTGTTTGTTTCTGTGTGTGTGTGTGTTTCTTTATGTGTGTGTGTTTCTGTGTGTGTTTGTGTGTTTCTGTGTGTGTGTTTCTGTGTGTGTGTGTGTGTGTGTGTTTCTGTGTGTGTGTGTTTTTGTATGTGTGTGTGTTTCTGTGTGTGTGTTTGTGTGTGTTTCTGTGTGTGTGTGTGTTTCTGTATGTGTGTGTGTGTTTCTGTATGGGTGTTGTGTTTCTAGATGTGTATGTGCGCTTCTGTGTGTGTTTGTGTGTGTTAAGCATGTGTGTGTGTGTGTTTCTGTGTGTGTGTTTCAGTATGTGTGTGTGTCTTTCTGTGTTTGTGTGTGTTTCTGTGTGGGTGTGTTTCTGTGTGTGTGTGTTTCTGTGTGTGTATGTGTGTATCTGTATGTGTGTGTGTGTTTCTGTGTGGGTGTGTTTCTGTATGTGTGTGTGTGTTTCTGTGTGTGTGTATTTCTGTGTGTGTGCGTGTTTCTGTGTGTGTGTGTATCTGTATGTGTGTGTGTGTTTCTGTGTGTGTGTGTATGTTCTGTATGTGTGTGTGTGTTTATGTATGTGTGTGTGTATCTGTGTGTGTGTTGTGTTTCTGTATGTGTGTGTGTGTTTCTGTGTGTGTGTGTGTGTTCTGTATGTGTTTTTGTGTTTCTGTATGTGTGTGTGTGTTTCTGTGCGTGTGTGTGTGTTAAGCATGTGTGTGTGTGTGTTTCTGTGTGTGTGTTTCAGTATGTGTGTGTGTCTTTCTGTGTGTGTGTGTGTGTTTCTGTGTGTGTGTGATTCTGTATGTGTGTGTGTTTCTGTATGTGTGTTTCTGTTTCTGCGTGTGTGTGTCTGTTTCTGTATGTATGTGTTTCTGTGTGTGTGTGTGTTTCTGTGTGTTTTTGTGTGTTTCTGTGTGTGTGTGTGTTTCTGTATGTGTGTGTGTGTTTCTGTGTGTGTGTGTTTATGTATGTGTGTGTTTCTGTGTGTGTGTGTCTTTCTGTGTGTGTGTGTGTATGTGTGTGTGTTTCTGTGTGTGTGTTTGTGTGTGTGTTTCTTTATGTGTGTGTATGTTTCTGTGTGTGTGTTTGTGTTTCTGTGTGTGTGTGTTTCTTTATGTGTGTGTGTTTCTATATGTGTGTGTTTCTGTGTGTGTGTGTTTCTGTGTGTGTATGTGTGTATCTGTATGTGTGTGTGTGTTTCTGTGTGTGTGTGTTTCTGTATGTGTGTGTGTGTTTCTGTGTGTGTGTATTTCTGTGTGTGTGCGTGTTTCTGTATGTGTGTGTATCTGTATGTGTGTGTGTGTTTCTGTGTGTGTGTGTGTGTTCTGTATGTGTGTGTGTGTGTTTATGCATGTGTGTGTGTATCTGTGTGTGTGTTGTGTTTCTGTATGAGTGTGTGTGTTTCTGTGTGTGTGTGTGTTCTGTATGTGTTTTTGTGTTTCTGTATGTGTGTGTGTGTTTCTGTGCGTGTGTGTGTGTTAAGCATGTGTGTGTTTTTCTGTGTGTGTGTTTCAGTATGTGTGTGTGTCTTTCTGTGTGTGTGTGTGTGTTTCTGTGTGTGTCTGTTTCTGTATGTGTGTGTGTTTCTGTATGTGTGTTTCTGTTTCTGTGTGTGTGTGTGTGTGTTTCTGTATGTATGTTTTTCTGTGTGTGTGTGTGTTTCTGTGTGTTTTTGTGTGTTTCTGTGTGTGTGTGTTTCTGTATGTGTGTGTGTGTTTCTGTGTGTGTCTGTTTATGTATGTGTGTGTGTCTGTGTGTGTGTGTGTTTCTGTGTGTGTGTGTATGTGTGTGTGTTTCTGTGTGTGCGTGTATTTCTTTATGTGTGTGTGTGTTTCTGTGTGTGTGTGTGTATCTGTATGTGTGTGTGTGTTTCTGTGTGTGTGTGTTTCTGTATGTGTGTGTGTGTTTCTGTGTGTGTGTATTTCTGTGTGTGTGCGTGTTTCTGTGTGTGTGTGTATCTGTATGTGTGTGTGTGTTTCTGTGTGTGTGTGTGTTCTGTATGTGTGTGTGTGTGTTTATGTATGTGTGTGTGTATCTGTGTGTGTGTTGTGTTTCTGTATGTGTGTGTGTGTTTCTGTGTGTGTGTGTTCTGTATGTGTTTTTGTGTTTCTGTATGTGTGTGTGTGTTTCTGTGCGTGTGTGTGTGTTAAGCATGTGTGTGTGTGTGTTTCTGTGTGTGGGTTTCAGTATGTGTGTGTGTCTTTCTGTGTGTGTGTGTGTGTTTCTGTGTGTGTCTGTTTCTGTATGTGTGTGTGTTTCTGTATGTGTGTTTCTGTTTCTGTGTGTGTGTGTGTATGTGTTTCTGTATGTATGTGTTTCTGTGTGTGTGTCTGTTTCTGTGTGTTTTTGTGTTTTTCTGTGTGTGTGTGTGTGTTTCTGTATGGGTGTTGTGTTTCTAGATGTGTATGTGTGTCTGTGTGTGTGTGTGTGTGTGTTAAGCATGTGTGTATATGTGTTACTGTGTGTGTGTTTCTGTGTGTGTGTGTGTTTCTGTATGTATGTGTTTCTGTGTGTGTGTTTCTGTGTGTGTGTGTGCGTGTTTCTGTGTCTGTGTGTTTTTGTATGTGTGTGTGTTTCTGTGTGTGTGTGTGTGTTTCTGTGTATGTGTGTGTTTCTGTATGTGTGTGTGTGTTTCTGTATGGGTGTTGTGTTTCTAGATGTGTATGTGCGTTTCTGTGTGTGTGTGTGTTTCTCTGTGTGTGTGTTTCTGTATGTGTGTGTGTGTTTCTGTATGTATGTGTTTCTGTGTGTGTGTTTCTGTGTGTGTGTGTGTGTGTTTTTGTGTCTGTGTGTTTTTGTATGTGTGTGTGTTTCTGTGTATGTGTGTGTTTCTGTATGTGTGTGTGTGTTTCTGTATGGGTGTTGTGTTTCTAGATGTGTATGTGCGTTTCTGTGTGTGTGTGTGTGTGTGTTAAGCATGTGTGTGTGTGTGTTTCTGTGTGTGTGTTTCTGTGTGTGTGTGTCTTTCTGTGTGTGTGTGTTTCTGTGTGTGTCTGTTTCTGTCTGTGTGTGTGTGTTTCTGTATGTGTGTGTGTTTCTGTGTGTGTGTGTGTGTTTCTGTATGTGTGTGTGTTTCTGTGTGTGTGTGTGTTTCTGTGTGTGTGTGTGTTTCTCTGTGTGTGTGTTTCTGTATGTGTGTGTGTGTTTCTGTGTGCGTGTGTTGCTGTGTGTGTGTGTTTCTGTGTGTGTGTGTGTTTCTGTATGTGTGTGTTTCTGTGTGTGTGTGTGTTTCTGTGTGTGTGTGTATGTGTGTGTGTTTCTGTGTGTGTGTGTTTCTTTATGTGTGCGTGTGTTTCTGTGAGTGTGCGTGTGTTTCTCTGTGTGTGTGTGTTTCTTTATGTGTGTGTGTTTCTGTGTGCGTTTGTGTGTTTCTGTGTGTGTGTTTGTTTCTGTATGTATGTGTTTCTGTGTGTGTGTGTGTTTCTGTGTGTTTTTGTGTGTTTCTGTGTGTGTGTGTGTTTCTTTATGTGTGTGTGTTTCTGTGTGTGTTTGTGTGTTTCTGTGTGTGTGTGTGTGTGTGTGTGTGTTTCTGTATGTATGTGTTTCTGTGTGTGAGTTTGTTTCTGTGTGTGTGTGTTTCTGTGTGTGTGTGTTTCTGTATGTGTGTGTGTTTCTGTGATGTGTGTGTGTTTCTGTGTGTGTGTGTGTGTGTTTCTGTATGTGTGTGTGTGTTTCTGTATGGGTGTTGTGTTTCTAGATGTGTATGTGTGTTTCTGTGTGTGTGTGTGTGTGTGTTAAGCATGTGTGTATGTGTGTTACTGTGTGTGTGTTTCAGTATGTGTGTGTGTCTTTCTGTGTGTGTTTGTGCGTTTCTGTGTGTGTGTGTGTGTTTCTGTGTGTATGTGTTTCTGTGTGTGTGTGTGTTTCTGTGTGTGTGTGTGTTTCTGTGTGTGTGTGTGTGTTTCTGTATGTGTGTGTGTGTTTCTGTATGGGTGTTGTGTTTCTAGATGTGTATGTGCGTTTCTGTGTGTGTGTGTGTGTGTGTTAAGCATGTGTGTGTGTGTGTTTCTGTGTGTGTGTTTCTGTGTGTGTGTGTCTTTCTGTGTGTGTGTGTTTCTTTGTGTGTGTGTTTCTGTGTGTGTGTGTGTTTTTCTTTATGTGTGTGTGTTTCTGTGTGTGTGTGTGTGTTTCTGTATGGGTGTGTGTTTCTGTGTGTGTGTGTGTTTCTGTGTGTGTGTGTGTTTCTCTGTGTGTGTGTTTCTGTATGTGTGTGTGTGTTTCTGTGTGCGTGTGTTGTGTGTGTGTGTGTGTTTCTGTGTGTGTGTGTTTCTGTATGTGTGTGTTTCTGTGTGTGTGTGTGTGTTTCTGCGTGTGTGTGTATGTGTGTGTGTTTCTGTGTGTGTGTGTTTCTTTATGTGTGCGTGTGTTTCTGTGAGTGTGCGTGTGTTTCTCTGTGTGTGTGTCTTTCTTTATGTGTGTGCGTTTCTGTGTGCGTTTGTGTGTTTCTGTGTGTGTGTGTGTGTGTGTGTTTCTGTATGTATGTGTTTCTGTGTGTGTGTGTTTCTGTGTGTTTTTGTGTGTTTCTGTGTGTGTGTGTTTCTGTATGTGTGTGTGTGTTTCTGTGTGTGTCTGTTTATGTATGTGTGTGTGTCTGTGTGTGTCTGTGTTTCTGTGTATGTGTGTGTCTTTCTGTGTGTGTGTGCGTGTATTTCTTTATGTGTGTGTGTGTTTCTGTGTGTGTGTGTGTGTTTCTGTGTGTGTGTGTGTTTCTTTATGTGTGTGTGTTTCTGTGTGTGTTTGTGTGTTTCTGTGTGTGTGTTTTTATTGTGTTTGTGTGTTTCTGTGTGTGTGTGTTTTTGTATGTGTGTGTGTTTCTGTGTGTGTGTGTTTGTGTTTCTGTGTGTGTGTGTGTTTCTGTATGTGTGTGTGTGTTTCTGTATGGGTGTTGTGTTTCTAGATGTGTATGTGCGTTTCTGTGTGTGTGTGTGTGTGTTAAGCATGTGTGTGTGTGTGTTTCTGTGTGTGTGTTTCAGTATGTGTGTGTGTCTTTCTGTGTGTGTGTGTGTGTTTCTGTGTGGGTGTGTTTCTGTGTGTGTGTGTGTTTCTATATGTGTGTGTTTCTGTGTGTGTGTGTTTCTGTGTGTGTATGTGTGTATCTGTATGTGTGTGTGTGTTTCTGTGTGTGTGTGTTTCTGTATGTGTGTGTGTGTTTCTGTGTGTGTGTATTTCTGCGTGTGTGCGTGTTTCTGTGTGTGTGTGTATCTGTATGTGTGTGTGTGTTTCTGTGTGTGTGTGTGTGTTCTGTATGTGTGTGTGTGTTTATGTATGTGTGTGTGTATCTGTGTGTGTGTTGTGTTTCTGTATGTGTGTGTGTGTTTCTGTGTGTGTGTGTGTGTGTGTTCTGTATGTGTTTTTGTGTTTCTGTATGTGTGTGTGTGTTTCTGTGCGTGTGTGTGTGAGTTAAGCATGTGTGTGTGTGTGTTTCTGTGTGTGTGTTTCAGTATGTGTGTGTGTCTTTCTGTGTGTGTGTGTGTGTGTTTCTGTGTGTGTCTGTTTCTGTATGTGTGTGTGTTTCTGTATGTGTGTTTCTGTTTCTGTGTGTGTGTGTGTGTCTGTGTTTCTGTATGTATGTGTTTCTGTGTGTGTGTCTGTTTCTGTGTTTTTTTGTGTGTTTCTGTGTGTGTGTGTGTTTCTGTATGTGTGTGTGTGTTTCTGCGTGTGTGTGTTTATGTATGTGTGTGTTTCTGTGTGTGTGTGTCTTTCTGTGTGTGTGTGTGTATGTGTGTGTTTTTCTGTGTGTGTGTGTGTGTTTCTTTATGTGTGTGTATGTTTCTGTGTGTGTGTTTGTGTTTCTGTGTGTGTGTGTGTTTCTTTATGTGTGTGTGTTTCTGTGTGTGTTTGTGTGTTTCTGTGTGTGTGTGTGTGTGTGTGTTTCTGTATGTATGTGTTTCTGTGTGTGTGCTTGTTTCTGTATGTGTGTGTTTCTGTGTGTGTGTGTTTCTGTATGTGTGTGTGTTTCTGTGCTGTGTGTGTGTTTCTGTGTGTGTGTGTGTGTGTTTCTGTATGTGTGTGTGTGTTTCTGTATGGGTGTTGTGTTTCTAGATGTGTATGTGTGTTTCTGTGTGTGTGTGTGTGTGTGTTAAGCATGTGTGTATGTGTGTTACTGTGTGTGTGTTTCAGTATGTGTGTGTGTCTTTCTGTGTGTGTTTGTGTGTTTCTGTGTGTGTGTGTGTGTTTCTGTATGTATGTGTTTCTGTGTGTGTGTTTCTGTGTGTGTGTGTGTTTCTGTATGTGTGTGTTTTTGTATGTGTGTGTGTTTCTGTGTGTGTGTGTGTTTCTGTGTGTGTGTGTGTTTCTGTATGTGTGTGTGTGTTTCTGTATGGGTGTTGTGTTTCTAGATGTGTATGTGCGTTTCTGTGTGTGTGTGTGTGTGTTAAGCATGTGTGTGTGTGTGTTTCTGTGTGTGTGTTTCTGTGTGTGTGTGTGTCTTTCTGTGTGTGTGTGTTTCTGTGTGTGTGTGTTTCTGTGTGTGTGTGTGTTTTTCTTTATGTGTGTGTGTTTCTGTGTGTGTGTGTGTGTTTCTGTATGGGTGTGTGTTTCTGTGTGTGTGTGTGTTTCTGTGTGTGTGTGTGTTTCTCTGCGTGTGTGTTTCTGTATGTGTGTGTGTGTTTCTGTGTGCGTGTGTTGTGTGTGTGTGTGTGTGTTTCTGTGTGTGTGTGTGTTTCTGTATATGTGTGTTTCTGTGTGTGTGTGTGTGTTTCTGTGTGTGTGTGTATGTGTGTGTGTTTCTGTGTGTGTGTGTTTCTTTATGTGTGCGTGTGTTTCTGTGAGTGTGCGTGTGTTTCTCTGTGTGTTTGTCTTTCTTTATGTGTGTGTGTTTCTGTGTGCGTTTGTGTGTTTCTGTGTGTGTGTGTGTGTGTGTGTGTGTTTCTGTATGCATGTGTTTCTATGTGTGTGTGTGTTTCTGTGTGTTTTTGTGTGTTTCTGTGTGTGTGTGTTTCTGTATGTGTGTGTGTGTTTCTGTGTGTGTCTGTTTATGTATGTGTGTGTGTCTGTGTGTGTGTGTGTTTCTGTGTGTGTGTGTATGTGTGTGTGTTTCTGTGTGTGTGTGTGTTTCTTTATGTGTGTGTGTGTTTCTGTGTGTGTGTGTTTGTTTCTGTGTGTGTGTGTGTTTCTTTATGTGTGTGTTTTACTGTGTGTGTTTGTGTGTTTCTGTGTGTGTGTTTCTGTGTGTGTGTGTGTGTGTGTGTTTCTGTGTGTGTGTGTTTTTGTATGTGTGTGTGTTTCTGTGTGTGTGTGTGTGTTTCTGTATGGGTGTTGTGTTTCTAGATGTGTATGTGTGTTTCTGTGTGTGTGTGTGTGTTAAGCATGTGTGTATGTGTGTTACTGTGTGTGTGTGTTTCAGTATGTGTGTGTGTCTTTCTGTGTGTGTATGTGTGTATCTGTATGTGTGTGTGTGTTTCTGTGTGGGTGTGTTTCTGTATGTGTGTGTGTGTTTCTGTGTGTGTGTATTTCTGTGTGTGTGCGTGTTTCTGTGTGTGTGTGTATCTGTATGTGTGTGTGTGTTTCTGTGTGTGTGTGTGTGTTCTGTATGTGTGTGTGTGTTTATGTGTGTGTGTGTGTATCTGTGTGTGTGTTGTGTTTCTGTATGTGTGTGTGTGTTTCTGTGTGTGTGTGTGTGTTCTGTATGTGTTTTTTTTTTATGTATGTGTGTGTGTGTTTCTGTGCGTGTGTGTGTGTTAAGCATGTGTGTGTGTGTGTTTCTGTGTGTGTGTTTCAGTATGTGTGTGTGTCTTTCTGTGTGTGTGTGTGTGTGTTTCTGTGTGTGTGTGATTCTGTATGTGTGTGTGTTTCTGTATGTGTGTTTCTATTTCTGTGTGTGTGTGTCTGTTTCTGTATGTATGTGTTTCTGTGTGTGTGTGTGTTTCTGTGTGTTTTTGTGTGTTTCTGTGTGTGTGTGTTTCTGTATGTGTGTGTGTGTTTCTGTGTGCGTGTGTTGCTGTGTGTGTGTGTTTCTGTGTGTGTGTGTGTTTCTGTATGTGTGTGTTTCTGTGTGTGTGTGTGTTTCTGTGTGTGTGTGTATGTGTGTGTGTTTCTGTGTGTGTGTGTTTCTTTATGTGTGCGTGTGTTTCTGTGAGTGTGCGTGTGTTTCTCTGTGTGTGTGTGTTTCTTTATGTGTGTGTGTTTCTGTGTGCGTTTGTGTGTTTCTGTGTGTGTGTTTGTTTCTGTATGTATGTGTTTCTGTGTGTGTGTGTGTTTCTGTGTGTTTTTGTGTGTTTCTGTGTGTGTGTGTGTTTCTTTATGTGTGTGTGTTTCTGTGTGTGTTTGTGTGTTTCTGTGTGTGTGTGTGTGTGTGTGTGTGTTTCTGTATGTATGTGTTTCTGTGTGTGAGTTTGTTTCTGTGTGTGTGTGTTTCTGTGTGTGTGTGTTTCTGTATGTGTGTGTGTTTCTGTGATGTGTGTGTGTTTCTGTGTGTGTGTGTGTGTGTTTCTGTATGTGTGTGTGTGTTTCTGTATGGGTGTTGTGTTTCTAGATGTGTATGTGTGTTTCTGTGTGTGTGTGTGTGTGTGTTAAGCATGTGTGTATGTGTGTTACTGTGTGTGTGTTTCAGTATGTGTGTGTGTCTTTCTGTGTGTGTTTGTGCGTTTCTGTGTGTGTGTGTGTGTTTCTGTGTGTATGTGTTTCTGTGTGTGTGTGTGTTTCTGTGTGTGTGTGTGTTTCTGTGTGTGTGTGTGTGTTTCTGTATGTGTGTGTGTGTTTCTGTATGGGTGTTGTGTTTCTAGATGTGTATGTGCGTTTCTGTGTGTGTGTGTGTGTGTGTTAAGCATGTGTGTGTGTGTGTTTCTGTGTGTGTGTTTCTGTGTGTGTGTGTCTTTCTGTGTGTGTGTGTTTCTTTGTGTGTGTGTTTCTGTGTGTGTGTGTGTTTTTCTTTATGTGTGTGTGTTTCTGTGTGTGTGTGTGTGTTTCTGTATGGGTGTGTGTTTCTGTGTGTGTGTGTGTTTCTGTGTGTGTGTGTGTTTCTCTGTGTGTGTGTTTCTGTATGTGTGTGTGTGTTTCTGTGTGCGTGTGTTGTGTGTGTGTGTGTGTTTCTGTGTGTGTGTGTTTCTGTATGTGTGTGTTTCTGTGTGTGTGTGTGTGTTTCTGCGTGTGTGTGTATGTGTGTGTGTTTCTGTGTGTGTGTGTTTCTTTATGTGTGCGTGTGTTTCTGTGAGTGTGCGTGTGTTTCTCTGTGTGTGTGTCTTTCTTTATGTGTGTGCGTTTCTGTGTGCGTTTGTGTGTTTCTGTGTGTGTGTGTGTGTGTGTGTTTCTGTATGTATGTGTTTCTGTGTGTGTGTGTTTCTGTGTGTTTTTGTGTGTTTCTGTGTGTGTGTGTTTCTGTATGTGTGTGTGTGTTTCTGTGTGTGTCTGTTTATGTATGTGTGTGTGTCTGTGTGTGTCTGTGTTTCTGTGTATGTGTGTGTCTTTCTGTGTGTGTGTGCGTGTATTTCTTTATGTGTGTGTGTGTTTCTGTGTGTGTGTGTGTGTTTCTGTGTGTGTGTGTGTTTCTTTATGTGTGTGTGTTTCTGTGTGTGTTTGTGTGTTTCTGTGTGTGTGTTTTTATTGTGTTTGTGTGTTTCTGTGTGTGTGTGTTTTTGTATGTGTGTGTGTTTCTGTGTGTGTGTGTTTGTGTTTCTGTGTGTGTGTGTGTTTCTGTATGTGTGTGTGTGTTTCTGTATGGGTGTTGTGTTTCTAGATGTGTATGTGCGTTTCTGTGTGTGTGTGTGTGTGTTAAGCATGTGTGTGTGTGTGTTTCTGTGTGTGTGTTTCAGTATGTGTGTGTGTCTTTCTGTGTGTGTGTGTGTGTTTCTGTGTGGGTGTGTTTCTGTGTGTGTGTGTGTTTCTATATGTGTGTGTTTCTGTGTGTGTGTGTTTCTGTGTGTGTATGTGTGTATCTGTATGTGTGTGTGTGTTTCTGTGTGTGTGTGTTTCTGTATGTGTGTGTGTGTTTCTGTGTGTGTGTATTTCTGCGTGTGTGCGTGTTTCTGTGTGTGTGTGTATCTGTATGTGTGTGTGTGTTTCTGTGTGTGTGTGTGTGTTCTGTATGTGTGTGTGTGTTTATGTATGTGTGTGTGTATCTGTGTGTGTGTTGTGTTTCTGTATGTGTGTGTGTGTTTCTGTGTGTGTGTGTGTGTGTGTTCTGTATGTGTTTTTGTGTTTCTGTATGTGTGTGTGTGTTTCTGTGCGTGTGTGTGTGAGTTAAGCATGTGTGTGTGTGTGTTTCTGTGTGTGTGTTTCAGTATGTGTGTGTGTCTTTCTGTGTGTGTGTGTGTGTTTCTGTGTGTGTCTGTTTCTGTATGTGTGTGTGTTTCTGTATGTGTGTTTCTGTTTCTGTGTGTGTGTGTGTGTCTGTGTTTCTGTATGTATGTGTTTCTGTGTGTGTGTCTGTTTCTGTGTTTTTTTGTGTGTTTCTGTGTGTGTGTGTGTTTCTGTATGTGTGTGTGTGTTTCTGCGTGTGTGTGTTTATGTATGTGTGTGTTTCTGTGTGTGTGTGTCTTTCTGTGTGTGTGTGTGTATGTGTGTGTTTTTCTGTGTGTGTGTGTGTGTTTCTTTATGTGTGTGTATGTTTCTGTGTGTGTGTTTGTGTTTCTGTGTGTGTGTGTGTTTCTTTATGTGTGTGTGTTTCTGTGTGTGTTTGTGTGTTTCTGTGTGTGTGTGTGTGTGTGTGTTTCTGTATGTATGTGTTTCTGTGTGTGTGCTTGTTTCTGTATGTGTGTGTTTCTGTGTGTGTGTGTTTCTGTATGTGTGTGTGTTTCTGTGCTGTGTGTGTGTTTCTGTGTGTGTGTGTGTGTGTTTCTGTATGTGTGTGTGTGTTTCTGTATGGGTGTTGTGTTTCTAGATGTGTATGTGTGTTTCTGTGTGTGTGTGTGTGTGTGTTAAGCATGTGTGTATGTGTGTTACTGTGTGTGTGTTTCAGTATGTGTGTGTGTCTTTCTGTGTGTGTTTGTGTGTTTCTGTGTGTGTGTGTGTGTTTCTGTATGTATGTGTTTCTGTGTGTGTGTTTCTGTGTGTGTGTGTGTTTCTGTATGTGTGTGTTTTTGTATGTGTGTGTGTTTCTGTGTGTGTGTGTGTTTCTGTGTGTGTGTGTGTTTCTGTATGTGTGTGTGTGTTTCTGTATGGGTGTTGTGTTTCTAGATGTGTATGTGCGTTTCTGTGTGTGTGTGTGTGTGTTAAGCATGTGTGTGTGTGTGTTTCTGTGTGTGTGTTTCTGTGTGTGTGTGTGTCTTTCTGTGTGTGTGTGTTTCTGTGTGTGTGTGTTTCTGTGTGTGTGTGTGTTTTTCTTTATGTGTGTGTGTTTCTGTGTGTGTGTGTGTGTTTCTGTATGGGTGTGTGTTTCTGTGTGTGTGTGTGTTTCTGTGTGTGTGTGTGTTTCTCTGCGTGTGTGTTTCTGTATGTGTGTGTGTGTTTCTGTGTGCGTGTGTTGTGTGTGTGTGTGTGTGTTTCTGTGTGTGTGTGTGTTTCTGTATATGTGTGTTTCTGTGTGTGTGTGTGTGTTTCTGTGTGTGTGTGTATGTGTGTGTGTTTCTGTGTGTGTGTGTTTCTTTATGTGTGCGTGTGTTTCTGTGAGTGTGCGTGTGTTTCTCTGTGTGTTTGTCTTTCTTTATGTGTGTGTGTTTCTGTGTGCGTTTGTGTGTTTCTGTGTGTGTGTGTGTGTGTGTGTGTGTTTCTGTATGCATGTGTTTCTATGTGTGTGTGTGTTTCTGTGTGTTTTTGTGTGTTTCTGTGTGTGTGTGTTTCTGTATGTGTGTGTGTGTTTCTGTGTGTGTCTGTTTATGTATGTGTGTGTGTCTGTGTGTGTGTGTGTTTCTGTGTGTGTGTGTATGTGTGTGTGTTTCTGTGTGTGTGTGTGTTTCTTTATGTGTGTGTGTGTTTCTGTGTGTGTGTGTTTGTTTCTGTGTGTGTGTGTGTTTCTTTATGTGTGTGTTTTTCTGTGTGTGTTTGTGTGTTTCTGTGTGTGTGTTTCTGTGTGTGTGTGTGTGTGTGTGTTTCTGTGTGTGTGTGTTTTTGTATGTGTGTGTGTTTCTGTGTGTGTGTGTGTGTTTCTGTATGGGTGTTGTGTTTCTAGATGTGTATGTGTGTTTCTGTGTGTGTGTGTGTGTTAAGCATGTGTGTATGTGTGTTACTGTGTGTGTGTGTTTCAGTATGTGTGTGTGTCTTTCTGTGTGTGTATGTGTGTATCTGTATGTGTGTGTGTGTTTCTGTGTGGGTGTGTTTCTGTATGTGTGTGTGTGTTTCTGTGTGTGTGTATTTCTGTGTGTGTGCGTGTTTCTGTGTGTGTGTGTATCTGTATGTGTGTGTGTGTTTCTGTGTGTGTGTGTGTGTTCTGTATGTGTGTGTGTGTTTATGTGTGTGTGTGTGTATCTGTGTGTGTGTTGTGTTTCTGTATGTGTGTGTGTGTTTCTGTGTGTGTGTGTGTGTTCTGTATGTGTTTTTTTTTTATGTATGTGTGTGTGTGTTTCTGTGCGTGTGTGTGTGTTAAGCATGTGTGTGTGTGTGTTTCTGTGTGTGTGTTTCAGTATGTGTGTGTGTCTTTCTGTGTGTGTGTGTGTGTGTTTCTGTGTGTGTGTGATTCTGTATGTGTGTGTGTTTCTGTATGTGTGTTTCTATTTCTGTGTGTGTGTGTCTGTTTCTGTATGTATGTGTTTCTGTGTGTGTGTGTGTTTCTATGTGTTTTTGTGTGTTTCTGTGTGTGTGTGTTTCTGTATGTGTGTGTGTGTTTCTGTGTGTGTGTGTTTATGTATGTGTGTGTTTCTGTGTGTGTGTGTCTTTCTGTGTGTGTGTGTGTATGTGTGTGTGTTTCTGTGTGTGTGTTTGTGTGTGTGTTTCTTTATGTGTGTGTATGTTTCTGTGTGTGTGTTTGTGTTTCTGTGTGTGTGTGTTTCTTTATGTGTGTGTGTTTCTATATGTGTGTGTTTCTGTGTGTGTGTGTTTCTGTGTGTGTATGTGTGTATCTGTATGTGTGTGTGTGTTTCTGTGTGTGTGTGTTTCTGTATGTGTGTGTGTGTTTCTGTGTGTGTGTATTTCTGTGTGTGTGCATGTTTCTGTATGTGTGTGTATCTGTATGTGTGTGTGTGTTTCTGTGTGTGTGTGTGTTTCTGTGTGTTTTTGTGTGTTTCTGTGTGTGTGTGTGTTTCTGTATGTGTGTGTGTGTTTCTGTGTGTGTGTGTTTATGTATGTGTGTGTTTCTGTGTGTGTGTGTCTTTCTGTGTGTGTGTGTGTATGTGTGTGTGTTTCTATGTGTGTGTGTTTCTTTATGTGTGTGTGTTTCTATATGTGTGTGTTTCTGTGTGTGTGTGTTTCTGTGTGTGTATGTGTGTATCTGTATGTGTGTGTGTGTTTCTGTGTGTGTGTGTTTCTGTATGTGTGTGTGTTTCTATATGTGTGTGTTTCTGTGTGTGTGTGTTTCTGTGTGAGTATGTGTGTATCTGTATGTGTGTGTGTGTTTCTGTGTGTGTGTGTTTCTGTATGTGTGTGTGTGTTTCTGTGTGTGTGTATTTCTGTGTGTGTGCGTGTTTCTGTATGTGTGTGTATCTGTATGTGTGTGTGTGTTTCTGTGTGTGTGTGTGTGTTCTGTATGTGTGTGTGTGTGTTTATGCATGTGTGTGTGTATCTGTGTGTGTGTTGTGTTTCTGTATGAGTGTGTGTGTTTCTGTGTGTGTGTGTGTGTTCTGTATGTGTTTTTGTGTTTCTGTATGTGTGTGTGTGTTTCTGTGCGTGTGTGTGTGTGTTAAGCATGTGTGTGTGTGTGTTTCTGTGTGTGTGTTTCAGTATGTGTGTGTGTCTTTCTGTGTGTGTGTGTGTGTTTCTGTGTGTGTCTGTTTCTGTATGTGTGTGTGTTTCTGTATGTGTGTTTCTGTTTCTGTGTGTGTGTGTGTGTGTGTGTTTCTGTATGTATGTGTTTCTGTGTGTGTGTGTGTTTCTGTGTGTTTTTGTGTGTTTCTGTGTGTGTGTGTTTCTGTATGTGTGTGTGTGTTTCTGTGTGTGTCTGTTTATGTATGTGTGTGTGTCTGTGTGTGTGTGTGTTTCTGTGTGTGTGTGTATGTGTGTGTGTTTCTGTGTGTGCGTGTATTTCTTTATGTGTGTGTGTGTTTCTGTGTGTGTGTGTGTATCTGTATGTGTGTGTGTGTTTCTGTGTGTGTGTGTTTCTATATGTGTTTGTGTGTTTCTGTGTGTGTGTATTTCTGTGTGTGTGCGTGTTTCTGTGTGTGTGTGTATCTGTATGTGTGTGTGTGTTTCTGTGTGTGTGTGTGTTCTGTATGTATGTGTGTGTGTTTATGTATGTGTGTGTGTATCTGTGTGTGTGTTGTGTTTCTGTATGTGTGTGTGTGTTTCTGTGTGTGTGTGTTCTGTATGTGTTTTTGTGTTTCTGTATGTGTGTGTGTGTTTCTGTGTGTGTGTGTGTATGTGTGTGTGTTTCTATGTGTGTGTGTTTCTTTATGTGTGTGTGTGTGTGTTTCTGTGTGTGTCTGTTTCTGTATGTGTGTGTGTTTCTGTATGTGTGTTTCTGTTTCTGTGTGTGTGTGTGTATGTGTTTCTGTATGTATGTGTTTCTGTGTGTGTGTCTGTTTCTGTGTGTTTTTGTGTGTTTCTGTGTGTGTGTGTGAGTTTCTGTATGGGTGTTGTGTTTCTAGATGTGTATGTGTGTTTCTGTGTGTGTGTGTGTGTTAAGCATGTGTGTATATGTGTTACTGTGTGTGTGTTTCAGTATGTGTGTGTGTCTTTCTGTGTGTGTTTGTGTGTTTCTGTGTGTGTGTGTGTTTCTGTATGTATGTGTTTCTGTGTGTGTGTTTCTGCGTGTGTGTGTGCGTGTTTCTGTGTCTGTGTGTTTTTGTATGTGTGTGTGTTTCTGTGTGTGTGTGTGTGTTTCTGTGTATGTGTGTGTTTCTGTATGTGTGTGTGTGTTTCTGTATGGGTGTTGTGTTTCTAGATGTGTATGTGCGTTTCTGTGTGTGTGTGTGTTTCTCTGTGTGTGTGTTTCTGTATGTGTGTGTGTGTTTCTGTATGTATGTGTTTCTGTGTGTGTGTTTCTGTGTGTGTGTGTGTGTGTTTCTGTGTCTGTGTGTTTTTGTATGTGTGTGTGTTTCTGTGTATGTGTGTGTTTCTGTATGTGCGTGTGTGTTTCTGTATGGGTGTTGTGTTTCTAGATGTGTATGTGCGTTTCTGTGTGTGTGTGTGTGTGTGTGTTAAGCATGTGTGTGTGTGTGTTTCTGTGTGTGTGTTTCTGTGTGTGTGTGTCTTTCTGTGTGTGTGTGTTTCTGTGTGTGTCTGTTTCTGTGTGTGTGTGTGTGTTTCTGTATGTGTGTGTGTTTCTGTGTGTGTGTGTGTGTTTCTGTATGTGTGTGTGTTTCTGTGTGTGTGTGTGTTTCTGTGTGTGCGTGTGTTTCTCTGTGTGTGTGTTTCTGTATGTGTGTGTGTGTTTCTGTGTGCGTGTGTTGCTGTGTGTGTGTGTGTTTCTGTGTGTGTGTGTGTTTCTGTATGTGTGTGTTTCTGTGTGTGTGTGTGTTTCTGTGTGTGTGTGTATGTGTGTGTGTTTCTGTGTGTGTGTGTTTCTTTATGTGTGCGTGTGTTTCTGTGAGTGTGCGTGTGTTTCTCTGTGTGTGTGTGTTTCTTTATGTGTGTGTGTTTCTGTGTGCCTTTGTGTGTTTCTGTGTGTGTGTGTGTGTGTTTCTGTATGTATGTGTTTCTGTGTGTGTGTGTGTTTCTGTGTGTTTTTGTGTGTTTCTGTGTGTGTGTGTGTTTCTTTATGTGTGTGTGTTTCTGTGTGTGTTTGTGTGTTTCTGTGTGTGTGTGTGTGTGTGTGTGTTTCTGTATGTATGTGTTTCTGTGTGTGTGTTTGTTTTTGTGTGTGTGTGTTTCTGTGTGTGTGTGTTTCTGTATGTGTGTGTGTTTCTGTGATGTGTGTGTGTTTCTGTGTGTGTGTGTGTTTCTGTATGTGTGTGTGTGTTTCTGTATGGGTGTTGTGTTTCTAGATGTGTATGTGTGTTTCTGTGTGTGTGTGTGTGTGTGTTAAGCATGTGTGTATGTGTGTTACTGTGTGTGTGTGTTTCAGTATGTGTGTGTGTCTTTCTGTGTGTGTTTGTGTGTTTCTGTGTGTGTGTGTGTTTCTGTATGTATGTGTTTCTGTGTGTGTGTGTGTTTCTGTGTGTGTGTGTGTTTCTGTGTGTGTGTGTGTGTTTCTGTATGTGTGTGTGTGTTTCTGTATGGGTGTTGTGTTTCTAGATGTGTATGTGCGTTTCTGTGTGTGTGTGTGTGTGTGTTAAGCATGTGTGTGTGTGTGTTTCTGTGTGTGTGTTTCTGTGTGTGTGTGTGTCTTTCTGTGTGTGTGTGTTTCTGTGTGTGTGTGTTTCTGTGTGTGTGTGTGTTTTTCTTTATGTGTGTGTGTTTCTGTGTGTGTGTGTGTGTTTCTGTATGGGTGTGTGTTTCTGTGTGTGTGTGTGTTTCTGTGTGTGTGTGTTTCTCTGTGTGTGTGTTTCTGTATGTGTGTGTGTGTTTCTGTGTGCGTGTGTTGTGTGTGTGTGTGTGTTTCTGTGTGTGTGTGTGTTTCTGTATGTGTGTGTTTCTGTGTGTGTGTGTGTGTTTCTGTGTGTGTGTGTATGTGTGTGTGTTTCTGTGTGTGTGTGTTTCTTTATGTGTGCGTGTGTTTCTGTGAGTGTGCGTGTGTTTCTCTGTGTGTGTGTCTTTCTTTATGTGTGTGTGTTTCTGTGTGCGTTTGTGTGTTTCTGTGTGTGTGTGTGTGTGTGTGTTTCCGTATGTATGTGTTTCTGTGTGTGTGTGTGTTTCTGTGTGTTTTTGTGTGTTTCTGTGTTTGTGTGTTTCTGTATGTGTGTGTGTGTTTCTGTGTGTGTCTGTTTATGTATGTGTGTGTGTCTGTGTGTGTGTGTGTTTCTGTGTGTGTGTGTATGTGTGTGTGTTTCTGTGTGTGTGTGTGTTTCTTTATGTGTGTGTGTTTCTGTGTGTGTTTGTGTGTTTCTGTGTGTGTGTTTCTGTGTGTGTGTGTGTGTGTGTGTGTTTCTGTGTGTGTGTGTTTTTGTATGTGTGTGTGTTTCTGTGTGTGTGTGTGTGTGTGTTTCTGTGTGTGTGTGTGTTTCTGTATGTGTGTGTGTGTTTCTGTATGGGTGTTGTGTTTCTAGATGTGTATGTGCGTTTCTGTGTGTGTTTGTGTGTGTTAAGCATGTGTGTGTGTGTGTTTCTGTGTGTGTGTTTCAGTATGTGTGTGTGTCTTTCTGTGTGTGTGTGTGTTTCTGTGTGGGTGTGTTTCTGTGTGTGTGTGTTTCTGTGTGTGTATGTGTGTATCTGTATGTGTGTGTGTGTTTCTGTGTGGGTGTGTTTCTGTATGTGTGTGTGTGTTTCTGTGTGTGTGTATTTCTGTGTGTGTGCGTGTTTCTGTGTGTGTGTGTATCTGTATGTGTGTGTGTGTTTCTGTGTGTGTGTGTGTGTTCTGTATGTGTGTGTGTGTGTTTATGTATGTGTGTGTGTATCTGTGTGTGTGTTGTGTTTCTGTATGTGTGTGTGTGTTTCTGTGTGTGTGTGTGTGTTCTGTTTGTGTTTTTGTGTTTCTGTATGTGTGTGTGTGTTTCTGTGCGTGTGTGTGTGTTAAGCATGTGTGTGTGTGTGTTTCTGTGTGTGTGTTTCAGTATGTGTGTGTGTCTTTCTGTGTGTGTGTGTGTTTCTGTGTGTGTGTGATTCTGTATGTGTGTGTGTTTCTGTATGTGTGTTTCTGTTTCTGTGTGTGTGTGTGTGTTTCTGTATGTATGTGTTTCTGTGTGTGTGTGTGTTTCTGTGTGTTTTTGTGTGTTTCTGTGTGTGTGTGTGTTTCTGTATGTGTGTGTGTGTTTCTGTGTGTTGTAGAGAGTAGATATATATAGACTTAGGCATTAGGCACCTGCTGGATATTTAAAACTCACATAAGCTTAAATGGACACACACATAAAATGGCTGCCCAGGCATGATGGGAAACCAGGTAGTCAAGCTGTGAACTGTTGAACGTTCACTGACCGAGCAATAACCCTGTGAGGCCCACTGTAGGAATGCCTGGGAAGGCAGAGATAAGAAGGAAGCCATCTCCTGTGAACAAGGCCATAAACCAATTAATTCCCCAGGAAGAAAGATAAGAGGGAAACCATTTGCTGTAAACCAGGCTACAAACCAATTATTTCTCCCAGATGAAAGAACTAGGGAGAGAACATATAAAGTCATCGATCAACCCAAATTGACAATGGTTCCCTGGTTGCTAGGAGAATTCTATTGGATTAAAGAACCTATATGTAATCTATAATCGTTGTGATTGGCTTGTGTCCAGCCGTGATGAGCTGTGTAACTGCAGTAAGCTGTTTTTGTAACTGTTGTAAAACATATAAAGGTACATGTAACTCTTTGTTCTGTGGAGAGAAACCTGGATACGGTCCTGTTTGTTTCCTCCCCGCTGAGCGTAATAAAAGCAGCTTCAGCATTGGAACCGACCCTGAGTGTTGAGTGATTCTTCTAAGAAAACACTAACGCTAACAATGGCGTAGTCGACGGGATTTCCCGGAGTCGCTGGACGCCCTTGGAAAAAACCCGGGTGAGTATAAAAAACAAGTATAAAGGGTGCGGAAGGTGGAAGCTGGTTGATCGACATGAGGAGACGGTCTAATATCTCAAACGCCTAGCCTGAGCCTGAATTAAGAGGACTTTTGTCCCACGTGACGGCCAGGAACCAAGTAGGCGTAGGGAACACACTTAGACCATGGGATCGTGATACCGAGAGACATCTTCCGGACCCAGTAGTGTAATTTGAAATACCCCGGGATAGAACCAAGCAGTGTACAGCGGCTAACGAAATCCAAACCTGTGAACAGGGTCGGACCAACGGGCTGAGCGGTGGTAGGTAGTCGTTAAGGATACGTAGAGCACTGCGGGAATTGCTTAAACGCGTTTTTAAGAATTGTATAAGTTTGTGTAACAGCAGAACTTGTGACCTGACAGTAGCCAAGAGACAGTTTACTACAAGTCGCGCTAGAAAGAAAGCGGACCGCTGAGAGTAGATTCCTAACGATACCAGTCCTACCCAGGAATGGCCATGAAAACAAGTAAACTCGAGTGGGGACCAGAAGGGTCGCTTACCCGCCACCTGGCGGAAAAACAAAAGAAGCTAATTGAAAAAATGATTAAAGCAGGGTGGAATCCTCAGGAATTAGTTATGTGAGGAATTATTTAGATAAAACTACGAATTCCCTGAAAGGTCATGGATCCAAAAATAGAGCCGGCCAAAACAAGAAGAGAGACTGTTGTAAATGTCTGATCGTTGAGTGAGAAGTGTCTGTGTGATTTTTGACTGCAGAATGAATTTTTGTTTTATGTTTTCATGTTCCGAAAGCCTGGTTGGAAGAGGAATGCAAGTGTCTGTTTATTTTAGAAACAGAGTGAAAGTCTTTTTTTTTAAACCCTTTGTAATGTTGTCCTGTATGTGGGAAGTTTTAAGACATTTAAGTTAGAAACGCAGGTGTGGATTTATTCGGATGATAAGTTACGGAGCTAGGAGAATAAACAAATAAAGAATAGGTTTGTTGAGCAAAATATTTATTTGACATGCTCACTTACTTGCCGAAAGAAAACATGCAATGATTGATTGGGTTGAAAGACATAAATTTAGTCTCGGAATGAGATAAAGAATGCTTTAAAAAAAAAAAGAGCTTCTAAAAAAAAAAGTTTTAAATAAAGATACTAGTTGATGTTTGCTGTGAAAAAGATATTGGTTTAATTAGAAGAGAAAAAAAAAATAATTGGAATAAGTAAAAAACACTCTACATGGATTCGAATTTTCAAAAGTTTCAATGCAGTTTGAAAAGATTTCTAAAATGGACAGTGTTTATCAAAAATGTCCCGAACAGTCTAAACAAGCAGGAGGGTTTTGAAGATAACGAGGAGAAAGAGAGAAATAAAAAAAAAAACAGAATTGAATTTCAGTAAACAAAATCGCTATTGTATGTGTGGTCTTGTTTTAAAACAATTAAAAAAAAAAATTCTTTGGCAAGTACTTGAATTAGAAGTTAAGAAAACATTGGAATTTACTCTAATGATTTATGCTGTTTTTAACGGATTTCTAATTTCGAAGCCAGTTTTGAAGGCACAAAGACTTTTTTTTTTCAGATGATTACGTGAAGTCACGTAATGACATCAGGTCTTCTTACAAACCTGGAAAGGAGTTAACCCTTTCCATTGACAGCCGTTTTATACTGAACATTATTAATTTGGATTTCTTAATAGAAAAAAAACTCAGAGGGAACTATACTAGGGATGGACCTACTCCGCGAATTAGGAACAATAGTGGATGCGCAGCGAAAACGGGTAACCTGGAAAGGTACGAAAGGGTATAAGGATAAAGTGGCCAGGAAATGGGCACTAGTAAAGAACATAGCCACATTAGGTAAAACGGATACTCTGAAGAGAGACTGGTCTAAGGACGGGATGTTGGGATTACTGTGTCAGGCTATCCCGGGAGTTTGGGCAAAAAGCAAACAGGACTGCGGACTTGTGGACATGACACCGGAGAAGGTCACGGGACCGGTACACCCTCCCCACAAGCAGTACCCTATTAAACCAGAGGCCATGCGGGCCACTGAGGGGATAATACAAGCCCTGGTAGAACAGGGCATACTACGACAGACCGTGTCAGTCACAAACTCCCCGATGTGGCCAGTTAAAAAGCCGGATGAAAGCTACCGACTAACGATAGATTACACAGCCCTGAATAAAGTTACATCCAGGGAACACCCGATTGTGGCCAGCCCAGCGACTATCTTCAACGGTCTGAATCCGGAACATAGGATTTTCACCGTCTTAGATATCGCTAACGGATTTTGGTCAATCCCGCTGGACCCGGAGTCTCAGGAGAGATTCGCATTTACATCCAGAGATAGACAATACACATGGACCCGACTCCCTCAGGGATTCCATAACAGCCCGAACATTTTCCACCGAGTCATGAGTAACGCTTTGGAATCATGTAACCTAACCCCGTATAATAGTACAAACCTTCAGTACGTGGACGACATCCTAATAGCCTCATCAAGTGACCGAGAACATTTAGGGGCCGTAGCCATGGTCCTAAGGACTCTAGATAAGGCAGGGTTTAAAATAAATCCAAAAAAAAGGCGCAGATCGGACAAGCCACGGTTCGACATCTGGGACACGATATCAGTCAGGAAAAAAAAAAAAAAGACTCTTCCGACAGACCGAAAGACAGCCATCGTTGATATGCCCCGACCAACTACAGTCCGGGCAGTGCGGCGGGTGATGGGTTTGTTCAACTATTGCAGGAATTTCATTCCTCAATTTGCGAACATAGCCGAACCCATTCAGCGACTAGTGAAGGGAGGAAAACCAGGAACAGAGCAGGTAGACTGGGGATCGGAGCAAGAGGAAGCCTATGGGAAATTAAAAGCCGAATTGGTGGCAGCCCCAGCGCTGAAGCTACCGGATATGACAAAGCTGTTCCATGTACATTACGATCTCGATGGAGGTTTTTATAGCGCCATCATAACCCAGGAGAAAGGGGGGGTAATGAGACCAGTAGCGTATTACTCAACACAAGAGTCCCCGGTAGTGAAGGGACTCCATCGGTGTGTGGCTGCCCTCGATTGTGCCGCTTGGGCTGCCAGGATATGCGAACCAGTCACAATGTCGGGGCAGATAATTTTACACACGAAGCACACCATAGTGGAATTGCTAAATACCGGGAGGTTAAAAACAGTGTCAGATGCGCGACGAGCTACCTGGGAGGCAGTACTATTACCCAAAGATCAGTCCATACAAATAATTAGAGATATAGGCTTTAATCCCGCGGAGGGAATAGTAACCGAAGGTGAACCCCATAGCTGCAAGACTGAGATAGACGAAGGAACAGAAGGGGGAATAGCCGACGAACCTCTGAGGGACCCCGATTTAACCCTTTACGTTGATGGGTCCCGACGATATGTCGACGGAAGATTCCGCACCGGGTGGGGCGTGGTAGATCAGGATGGTGTCACCCTCCTGCGAGGGGCACTGGAAGGAACAGTGTCCGCCCAAGTGGCGGAGTTGGTAGCGCTGACCGAAGCCCTCAAATGGGCAGAGGGGAAGCGTGTAAATGTTTATACTGACAGCCGGTATGCATTCGGGGTAGTACACGATTATATGATAGCGTGGAGTAGACGTGGATATATAACCTCGGGGGGGGGACACATTAAACACGAGAATATAGTTCGGGAGCTGGTCGAAGCCGTTAAAAGGCCTACGACGGCAGCAGTAATAAAGATCAAGGCACATCAAAAGGTAGAGACCAGGGAACAACGGGGAAACATGCTGGCAGATCAAGCAGCTAGGAGCGCGGCAGAAGAAGATGAGCCCCAGATAATTAAAGTGGCCGTGATAGGACCAGGAGAGCTAAGTGTCCGTAAGATACAGGAAGAAAGTAGCTCGGAGGAACGGTCACAATGGGAAAGCAAGGGGGCCAGCATTGGGGAGGACGGGGTATGGAGGAAGGGATTACAAGTAGTCGCCCCGTCTTCAATCCAGACCGAACTACTCCGGCTACACCATGAGCCGGACCACACTGGGCGAGACGGAATGCTGAGCCATCTGCTCAAAGACTGGTGGTGGGCCGGGGTAGGGCGAGACGTAGCCAAACATTGCCAGCGCTGTATAGTATGTGCACAGCATAATCCAGGCAGACCCGTAAAGGTCAGAATGGCACATCAGACACGTCCCAGGGGCCCGTGGGAGAATCTACAAATTGATTTCACAGGACCCCTACCCACCAGTCGGGGAAAGAAATACTGCCTGGTTATTGTAGATCAGTTTACCAGGTGGGTTGAGGTTTTTCCCACCCGGGATTGCGGAGCATCCACGGTAGCGCAGATTATCGCATTCGACATAATCCCACGGTGGAAAGTGCCCCTTCAAATTGACTCGGACCAGGGGACGCACTTCACAGGACAGGTCATGAAGCGGGCATGCGGTCTGCTTGGAATCCGACAACGGTTCCACATCCCGTACCACCCCCAGAGCTCAGGAATGGTGGAGCGAATGAACCGTACCCTTAAGACAGCAATTGCCAAAGCTATAACAGAGACCGGGAAGGGATGGGTAGATATTTTGCCCTGCATATTAATGAGACTTAGGGCTACCCCTAACCGAACCACAGGACTGACCCCCTTTGAATTAATGACAGGAAGGGCCATGAGACTTCCTGAAGGGATCATAACAGGGGGGGAGGAAATGGGGCCTCTACGAGATCGGATTAAACAATATGTAAAACAATTAGATTCACAGCTAAAGGAACTAAGGAAAGAGGTGGTAGAGCAACAGGCCCTACGGGACTTGGAGACCCAAAACAACGGGAAGGCCGCGCATCCCTCCCACAGGTAGGCGACAAAGTATTAGTACAGGTCACTCCAGGCAGGACGGGGTTTGCCCCGAGGTGACATCATTTTGACAAGCGACACGTGTGCATGTGTCGACATGAAAGGGAAAGGCCGGTGGAAGCACTGGTCACAACTAAAAAGGTATAACCCAAAAGAATAATGGCCGAACCAAGGGTGATACGCCTAGACGAGACGGAATGGTATGCTGTAAAGTACCAGGAGTGGTTAGACACCCTTTCGGAAGGGGTGTTCGGAGGAATAGCTTTAGCTTTAATGTTAATAGGAGTTTGGGTAATATTTAAGTGGGTAAAGACACGGGCGAACGCCCCACAGATTCAATTCGAAATGATTCAATTGTAACCCTGTGCTTCTGATTTTGCAGGGTGACCGGGACACTCATAGGAAAAAAAAACTTTAACCCCTGGTGACGACCAGGCCGTCTGTTTAAAATTACAGATAATACTTACCGAGATGGGAATACGGACGACGCTACTCGTAATATGGATAGCCCTGCGACATGCACGTACCCTGGGCAACACCGACGGACAGCAGAGCACGCTGGAAATAAACAATTACATGAACTATGGAGTGTTGTTCAATTTGACGGACGGAATATGTGTTCCAGCGACTAAGGATTGGAGCAAGGACAGAACTTATTTTAATGCATGGTTACAAGTGAATCCTAATAAGGACCGGGTATGTGTACAGTGCTCCACGGGTATAAGGAGCAGCTGCATTAAACGGAGGGATGTCAAAGGGCCCGATGAATGCACTTTCGGCATAATTTGCGCGCCTCCGGGACAATCCCAGCAATAACTACTAAGGGACCAGAAAATGGGATTGTAATGTACAACGAGGGGGAACTGTTGTATGATAATGTTAAACATGAATTTGTGCCTGTTCTGATCAATATTTCAGGCATCCAGATGCCGGAATATTGTACCGAACAGTCAAGGAAGATGTACAATGTATTAAGTAAAGTTGTAATGCAGCAGGCTGCCGATGCAATGGGTGCCAGTAAGTTCCGGGGACAGGGGTTAGCACCCAGGGTGAAGAGGGAAATAGTAAATGATGTTGCTACCGTTTTCAATACAGGAACCTCCGTAGTTAACTCGATAGACATACAAGGGCTAAATGAGAGGGTAGAACAGCTTAAAGGGGTGATGAAGGGGTTATTGGAGAGGGTGGAGCAAAACCAGGAAGACCAGGCCAACCTAGGAAAGGAGGGTGTCGAAATCCAGTTGGATGGCATCTCAGTCCTGGAAGCTCACGCTAAAACCATCAATCACCTCATTGATAGAGAACAAGAAGATACAATAAAGCAAAGACAGGGGCAACTCTGTCATGCTTATGGTCTGTGGATGGTGGGACAGATCCGCCACAACCTCGACCAGATCCAACGCGGGGAAGTACCCGATTGGATAGACAGTTCACATTTAGCTCAGTTGGCGAACCAAAGGGGGACACTGGATAATTGTACTCTGAAGGGACTGACCCGAGTATACCCCGCAATTCTAGATTGCCAGATGGGTAGGACTACCGGGATAGGGATAGTCCTGTTGATCCCTATAGCAACGCCGGACTCAGGGCCGTTCCCCTTATACCAACTAGAGAATATCGGAGTAATACGGGAAAATGTCTCCATACGCTACTACCTAACCACCCCCTCTGCCGTTCGTCGAAACAACATACTTACCGGGATTTCCCTAGCAGATTGCAAGCAAAGGGGGGAAATCACAGTATGCCCTCACCCGGTGGGCCGAGGGGAACTAGACGAGTGCGGGTTTAACCGAACCAACGGGTGTGTACTAGAAATAGTGCCCGCACACATGCACTTCGCGAGGGCGGGCTACGGAGGGAGGGGAAGATACTGCGTCTCTACCACAGAGCGTTCATACCAGTATAATGACCTACAGTGCCCTATACCGCAGCCCAACTTTTGCTTCACACCACTACGACCTGTCGCGATCGGGCAAGCACATTTCACCCAGGTTAGGCGCCGGAAGTCCGAAGTTATTGAAGTAACTGATCAGCTCCATGATCATTTGCAGGATTATGACGAGCCAGAGCAGGTCCCTATCCCACATCTAACCGAGGTATTACGGGAGTTAAGGCTCAGAGTGGGGCAATCCGTAAAACTCTATCACCAGATACAAACTAAAATCAAAGAACTGGAAGAAGATACCGAGGTAGACTTACAAAGTCAGAGTTGGTGGAGAAAAGTCTGGGACTGGGGAATAAATGTGAACATCCACCCATGGATCCGAATTATTTCACACACACTGGTCGGGATACAATTAATCTTAGCAATAACATGGGGCGTGATGGCCTGCCAGGTATGCAGGCGCCACAAACGGCGGAAACGGACCAATCACCGTTCCCTGGATATTAAACAAGCCTGTTTGATAAGGGGACGGGAGGAGATAGCCTTTGTTAATTTGATCTAAGCAACCGGGACTCCTGAAACCGCGTGACTGGCCAGCACGTTGAGGCAAGGAGTACCGGGCAGTGCACAAATATCAGATAAAGGCAGTACGGTCGGTTAAAAGGGGACCAGGACTAGTCCCTTTACCGAAAGGGGGGAATTGTTGTAGAGAGTAGATATATATAGACTTAGGCATTAGGCACCTGCTGGATATTTAAAACTCACATAAGCTTAAATGGACACACACATAAAATGGCTGCCCAGGCATGATGGGAAACCAGGTAGTCAAGCTGTGAACTGTTGAACGTTCACTGACCGAGCAATAACCCTGTGAGGCCCACTGTAGGAATGCCTGGGAAGGCAGAGATAAGAAGGAAGCCATCTCCTGTGAACAAGGCCATAAACCAATTAATTCCCCAGGAAGAAAGATAAGAGGGAAACCATTTGCTGTAAACCAGGCTACAAACCAATTATTTCTCCCAGATGAAAGAACTAGGGAGAGAACATATAAAGTCATCGATCAACCCAAATTGACAATGGTTCCCTGGTTACTAGGAGAATTCTATTGGATTAAAGAACCTATATGTAATCTATAATCGTTGTGATTGGCTTGTGTCCAGCCGTGATGAGCTGTGTAACTGCAGTAAGCTGTTTTTGTAACTGTTGTAAAACATATAAAGGTACATGTAACTCTTTGTTCTGTGGAGAGAAACCTGGATACGGTCCTGTTTGTTTCCTCCCCGCTGAGCGTAATAAAAGCTGCTTCAGCATTGGAACCGACCCTGAGTGTTGAGTGATTCTTCTAAGAAAACACTAACGCTAACACTGTGTGTGTGTGTTTATGTATGTGTGTGTTTCTGTGTGTGTGTGTCTTTCTGTGTGTGTGTGTGTATGTGTGTGTGTTTCTGTGTGTGTGTTTGTGTGTGTGTTTCTTTATGTGTGTGTATGTTTCTGTGTGTGTGTTTGTGTTTCTGTGTGTGTGTGTTTCTTTATGTGTGTGTGTTTCTGTGTGTGTCTGTTTATGTATGTGTGTGTGTCTGTGTGTGTGTGTGTTTCTGTGTGTGTGAGTATGTGTGTGTGTTTCTGTGTGTGTGCGTGTATTTCTTTATGTGTGTGTGTGTTTCTGTGTGTGTGTTTCTGTGTGTGTGTGTGTGTTTCTTTATGTGTGTGTGTTTCTGTGTGTGTTTGTGTGTTTCTGTGTGTGTGTTTTTATTGTGTGTGTGTGTTTCTGTGTATGTGTGTTTTTGTATGTGTGTGTGTTTCTGTGTGTGTGTGTGTGTGTGTTTCTGTGTGTGTGTGTTTCTGTATGTGTGTGTGTGTTTCTGCATGGGTGTTGTGTTTCTAGATGTGTATGTGCGTTTCTGTGTGTGTGTGTGTGTGTTAAGCATGTGTGTGTGTGTGTTTCTGTGTGTGTGTTTCAGTATGTGTGTGTGTCTTTCTGTGTGTGTGTGTGTGTTTCTGTGTGGGTGTGTTTCTGTGTGTGTGTGTGTTTCTATATGTGTGTGTTTCTGTGTGTGTGTGTTTCTGTGTGTGTATATGTGTATCTGTATGTGTGTGTGTGTTTCTGTGTGTGTGTGTTTCTGTATGTGTGTGTGTGTTTCTGTGTGTGTGTATTTCTGTGTGTGTGCGTGTTTCTGTGTGTGTGTATCTGTATGTGTGTGTGTGTTTCTGTGTGTGTGTGTGTGTTCTGTATGTGTGTGTGTGTGTGTTTATGTATGTGTGTGTGTATCTGTGTGTGTGTTGTGTTTCTGTATGAGTGTGTGTGTTTCTGTGTGTGTGTGTGTGTTCTGTATGTGTTTTTGTGTTTCTGTATGTGTGTGTGTGTTTCTGTGCGTGTGTGTGTGTGTTAAGCATGTGTGTGTGTGTGTTTCTGTGTGTGTGTTTCTGTATGTGTGTTTCTGTTTCTGTGTGTGTGTGTGTGTGTGTGTTTCTGTATGTATGTGTTTCTGTGTGTGTGTGTGTGTTTCTGTGTGTTTTTGTGTGTTTCTGTGTGTGTGTGTTTCTGTATGTGTGTGTGTGTTTCTGTGTGTGTCTGTTTATGTATGTGTGTGTGTGTGTTTCTGTGTGTGTGTGTATGGGTGTGTGTTTCTGTGTGTGCGTGTATTTCTTTATGTGTGTGTGTGTTTCTGTGTGTGTGTGTGTGTTTCTGTGTGTGTGTGTGTTTCTTTATGTGTGTGTGTTTCTGTGTGTGTTTGTGTGTTTCTGTGTGTGTGTTTTTATTGTGTGTGTGTGTTTCTGTGTGTGTGTGTTTTTGTATGTGTGTGTGTTTCTGTGTGTGTGTGTGTGTGTTTCTGTGTGTGTGTGTGTTTCTGTATGTGTGTGTGTGTTTCTGTATGGGTGTTGTGTTTCTAGATGTGTATGTGCGTTTCTGTGTGTGTGTGTGTGTGTTAAGCATGTGTGTGTGTGTGTTTCTGTGTGTGTGTTTCAGTATGTGTGTGTGTCTTTCTGTGTGTGTGTGTGTGTTTCTGTGTGGGTGTGTTTCTGTGTGTGTTTGTGTTTCTATGTGTGTGTTTCTGTGTGTGTGTGTGTTTCTGTGTGTGTATGTGTGTATCTGTATGTGTGTGTGTGTTTCTGTGTGTGTGTGTTTCTGTATGTGTGTGTGTGTTTCTGTGTGTGTGTATTTCTGTGTGTGTGCGTGTTTCTGTGTGTGTGTGTATCTGTATGTGTGTGTGTGTTTCTGTGTGTGTGTGTGTTCTGTATGTGTGTGTGTGTGTTTATGTATGTGTGTGAGTATCTGTGTGTGTGTTGTGTTTCTGTATGTGTGTGTGTGTTTCTGTGTGTGTGTGTTCTGTATGTGTTTTTGTGTTTCTGTATGTGTGTGTGTGTTTCTGTGCGTGTGTGTGTGTGTTAAGCATGTGTGTGTGTGTGTTTCTGTGTGTGTGTTTCAGTATGTGTGTGTGTCTTTCTGTGTGTGTGTGTGTGTTTCTGTGTGTGTCTGCTCCTGTATGTGTGTGTGTTTCTGTATGTGTGTTCCTGTTTCTGTGTGTGTGTGTGTATGTGTTTCTGTATGTATGTGTTTCTGTGTGTGTGTCTGTTTCTGTGTGTTTTTGTGTGTTTCTGTGTGTGTGTGTCTTTCTGTGTGTGTGTGTGTGTGTGTATGTGTGTGTGTTTCTGTGTGTGTGTGTGTGTGTTTCTTTATGTGTGTGTATGTTTCTGTGTGTGTGTTTGTGTTTCTGTGTGTGTGTGTGTTTCTTTATGTGTGTGTGTTTCTGTGTGTGTTTGTGTGTTTCTGTGTGTGTGTGTGTGTGTGTGTTTGTGTGTGTTTCTGTATGTATGTGTTTCTGTGTGTGTGTTTGTTTCTGTGTGTGTGTGTTTCTGTGTGTGTGTGTTTCTGTATGTGTGTGTGTTTCTGTGTGTGTGTGTTTCTGTGTGTGTGTGTGTGTTTCTGTATGTGTGTGTGTGTTTCTGTATGGGTGTTGTGTTTCTAGATGTGTATGTGTGTTTCTGTGTGTGTGTGTGTGTGTTAAGCATGTGTGTATGTGTGTTACTGTGTGTGTGTTTCAGTATGTGTGTGTGTCTTTCTGTGTGTGTTTGTGTGTTTCTGTGTGTGTGTGTGTTTCTGTATGTATGTTTTTCTGTGTGCGTGTTTCTGTGTGTGTGTGTGTGTGTTTCTGTGTGTGTGTGTTTTTGTATGTGTGTGTGTTTCTGTGTGTGTGTGTGTGTGTTTCTGTGTATGTGTGTGTTTCTGTATGTGTGTGTGTGTTTCTGTATGGGTGTTGTGTTTCTAGATGTGTATGTGCGTTTCTGTGTGTGTGTGTTAAGCATGTGTGTGTGTGTGTTTCTGTGTGTGTGTTTCTGTGTGTGTGTGTCTTTCTGTGTGTGTGTGTTTC
The DNA here is from genome assembly GCF_044704955.1 of Pristiophorus japonicus. Taxonomy (NCBI): domain Eukaryota; kingdom Metazoa; phylum Chordata; class Chondrichthyes; family Pristiophoridae; genus Pristiophorus; species Pristiophorus japonicus. Next base: position 888,297 of record NW_027254919.1, on the reverse strand, counting down.
TGTGTGTGTCTGTTTCTGTGTGTGTGTGTGTGTTTCTGTATGTGTGTGTGTTTCTGTGTATGTGTGTGTGTTTCTGTATGTGTGTGTGTTTCTGTGTGTGTGTGTGTTTCTGTGTGTGTGTGTGTTTCTCTGTGTGTGTGTTTCTGTATGTGTGTGTGTGTTTCTGTGTGCCTGTGTTGCTGTGTGTGTGTGTGTTTCTGTGTGTGTGTGTGTTTCTGTATGTGTGTGTTCCTGTGTGTGTGTGTTTCTGTGTGTGTGTGTATGTGTGTGTGTTTCTGTGTGTGTGTCTTTCTTTATGTTTGCGTGTGTTTCTGTGAGTGTGCGTGTGTTTCTCTGTGTGTGTGTGTTTCTTTATGTGTGTGTGTTTCTGTGTGCGTTTGTGTGTTTCTGTGTGTGTGTGTGTGTGTTTCTGTATGTATGTGTTTCTGTGTGTGTGTGTGTTTCTGTGTGTTTTTGTGTGTTTCTGTGTGTGTGTTTCTGTATGTGTGTGTGTATTTCTGTGTGTGTCTGTTTATGTATGTGTGTGTTTCTGTGTGTGTGTGTGTTTCTGTGTGTGTGTGTGTGTTTCTTTATGTGAGTGTGTTTCTGTGTGTGTGTGTGTGTTTCTTTATGTGTGTGTGTGTTTCTGTGTGTGTGTGTGTGTTTCTGTGTGTGTGTGTGTTTCTTTATGTGTGTGTGTTTCTGTGTGTGTGTGTGTGTTCTGTATGTGTGTGTGTGTGTTTATGTATGTGTGTGTGTATCCGTGTGTGTGTGTTGTGTTTCTGTATGTGTGTGTGTGTTTCTGTGTGTGTGTGTATGTTCTGTATGTGTTTTTGTGTTTTTGTATGTGTGTGTGTGTTTCTGTGCGTGTGTGTGTGTGTTAAGCATGTGTGTGTGTATTTCTGTGTGTGTGTTTCAGTATGTGTGTGTGTCTTTCTGTGTGTGTGTGTGTGTTTCTGTGTGTGTGTGTTTCTGTATGTGTGTGTGTTTCTGTATGTGTGTTTCTGTTTCTGTGTGTGTGTGTATATGTGTTTCTGTATGTATGTGTTTCTGTGTGTGTGTGTGTTTCTGTGTGTTTTTGTGTGTTTCTGTGTGTGTGTGTGTTTCTGTATGTGTGTGTGTGTTTCTGTGTGTGTGTGATTATGTATGTGTGTGTTTCTGTGTGTGTGTGTCTTTCTGTGTGTGTGTGTGTATGTGTGTGTGTTTCTGTGTGTGTATGTGTGTGTGTTTCTTTATGTGTGTGTATGTTTCTGTGTGTGTGTTTGTGTTTCTGTGTGTGTGTGTGTTTCTGTGTGTGTTTGTGTGTTTCTGTGTGTGTGTGTGTGTGTTTCTGTATGTATGTGTTTCTGTCTGTGTGTTTGTTTCTGTGTGTGTGTGTGTTTCTGTGTGTGTGTGTTTCTGTATGTGTGTGTGTTTCTGTGTGTGCGTGTGTGTGTTTCTGTGTGTGTGTGTGTGTGTTTCTGTATGTGTGTGTGTGTTTCTGTATGGGTGTTGTGTTTCTAGATGTGTATGTGTGCTTCTGTGTGTGTGTGTGTGTGTGTGGGTGTTAAGCATGTGTGTATGTGTGTTACTGTGTGTGTGTTTCAGTATGTGTGTGTGTCTTTCTGTGTGTGTGTGTGCGTTTCTGTGTGTGTGTTTCTGTGTGTGTGTGTGTGTTTCTTTATGTGTGTGTATGTGTGTTTCTGTATGTGTGTGTGTTTCTGTGTGTGTGTGTTTCTGTGTGTGTGTTGCTGTGTGTGTGTGTGTATATCTGTATGTGTGTGTGTGTTTCTGTGTGTGAGTGTTTCTGTATGTGTGTGTGTGTTTCTGTGTGTGTGTGTTTCTGTGTGTGTGTGTTTCTGTATGTGTGTGTATCTGTATGTGTGTGTGTTTCTGTGTGTGTGTGTGTGTGTTCTGTATGTGTGTGTGTGTGTGTTTCTGTATGTGTGTGTGTATCTGTGTGTGTATTTGTGTTTCTGTATGTGTGTATGTGTTTCTGTGTGTGTGTGTGTGTTCTGTATGTGTTTTTGTGTTTCTGCATGTGTGTGTGTGTTTCTGTGTGTGTGTGTGTGTTAAGCATGTGTGTGTGCGTGTGTTTCAGTATGTGTGTGTCTTTCTGTGTGTGTGTGTGTGTTTCTGTCTGTGTGTGTTTCTGTATGTGTGTGTGTTTCTGTATGTGTGTGTCTGTTTCTGTGTGTGTGTGTTTCTGTATGTGTGTGTGTTTCTGTGTGTGTGTGTTTCTGTATGTGTGTGTGTGTTTCTGTGGTGTGTGCTTCTGTATGTTTGTGTGTTTCTGTATGTGTGTGTCTGTTTCTGTGTGTGTGTGTTTCTGTATGTGTGTGTGTGTTTCTGTGTGTGTCTGTTTATGTATGTGTGTGTGTCTGTGTGTGTGTGTTTCTGTGTGTGTGTGTATGTGTGTGTGTTTCTGTGTGTGTGTGTTTCTTTATATGTGTGTGTGTGTTTCTTTATGTGTGTGTGTTTCTGTGTGTGTTTGTGTGTTTCTGTCTGTGTGTGTGTGTGTGTGTGTGTTTCTGTATGTATGTGTGTCTGTGTGTGTGTTTGTTTCTGTGTGTGTGTGTGTTTCTGTGTGTGTGTGTTTCTGTATGTGTGTGTGTTTCTGTGTGTGTGTGTGTGTTTCTGTGTGTGTGTGTGTGTTTCTGTATGTGTGTGTGTGTTTCTGTATGGGTGTTGTGTTTCTAGATGTGTATGTGTGTTTCTGTGTGTGTGTGTGTGTGTGTTAGGCATGTGTGTATGTGTGTTACTGTGTGTGTGTTTCAGTATGTGTGTGTGTCTTTCTGTGTGTGTTTGTGTGTTTCTGTGTGTGTGTGTGTGTTTCTGTATGTATGTGTTTCTGTGTGTGTGTTTCTGTGTGTGTGTGTGTGTGTTTCTGTGTGTGTGTGTGTTTTTGTCTGTGTGTGTGTTTCTGTGTGTGTGTGTGTGTGTTTCTGTGTCTGTGTGTGTTTCTCTATGTGTGTGTGTGTTTCTGTATAGGTGTTGTGTTTCTAGATGTGTATGTGCGTTTCTGTGTGTGTGTGTGTGTGTTAAGCATGTGTGTGTGTTTCTGTGTGTGTGTTTCTGTGTGTGTGTGTCTTTCTGTGTGTGTATGTATGTTTCTGTGTGTGTGTGTTTCTGTGTGTGTGTGTGTGTGTGTTTCTGTATGTGTGTGTCTTTCTGTGTGTGTGTGTGTGTTTCTGTATGTGTGTGTGTTTCTGTGTGTGTGTGTGTTTCTGTGTGTGTGTGTGTTTCTCTGTGTGTGTGTTTCTGTATGTGTGTGTGTGTTTCTGTGTGCGTGTGTTGCTGTGTGTGTGTGTGTTTCTGTGTGTGTGTGTTTCTGTATGTGTGTGTGTGTTTCTGTGGTGTGTGCTTCTGTATGTTTGTGTGTTTCTGTATGTGTGTGTCTGTTTCTGTGTGTGTGTGTTTCTGTATGTGTGTGTGTGTTTCTGTGTGTGTCTGTTTATGTATGTGTGTGTGTCTGTGTGTGTGTGTTTCTGTGTGTGTGTGTATGTGTGTGTGTTTCTGTGTGTGTGTGTTTCTTTATATGTGTGTGTGTGTTTCTTTATGTGTGTGTGTTTCTGTGTGTGTTTGTGTGTTTCTGTCTGTGTGTGTGTGTGTGTGTTTCTGTATGTATGTGTGTCTGTGTGTGTGTTTGTTTCTGTGTGTGTGTGTGTTTCTGTGTGTGTGTGTTTCTGTATGTGTGTGTGTTTCTGTGTGTGTGTGTGTGTTTCTGTGTGTGTGTGTGTGTTTCTGTATGTGTGTGTGTGTTTCTGTATGGGTGTTGTGTTTCTAGATGTGTATGTGTGTTTCTGTGTGTGTGTGTGTGTGTGTTAGGCATGTGTGTATGTGTGTTACTGTGTGTGTGTTTCAGTATGTGTGTGTGTCTTTCTGTGTGTGTTTGTGTGTTTCTGTGTGTGTGTGTGTGTTTCTGTATGTATGTGTTTCTGTGTGTGTGTTTCTGTGTGTGTGTGTGTGTGTTTCTGTGTGTGTGTGTTTTTGTCTGTGTGTGTGTTTCTGTGTGTGTGTGTGTGTGTTTCTGTGTCTGTGTGTGTTTCTCTATGTGTGTGTGTGTTTCTGTATAGGTGTTGTGTTTCTAGATGTGTATGTGCGTTTCTGTGTGTGTGTGTGTGTGTGTTAAGCATGTGTGTGTGTTTCTGTGTGTGTGTTTCTGTGTGTGTGTGTCTTTCTGTGTGTGTATGTATGTTTCTGTGTGTGTGTGTTTCTGTGTGTGTGTGTGTGTGTGTTTCTGTATGTGTGTGTCTTTCTGTGTGTGTGTGTGTGTTTCTGTATGTGTGTGTGTTTCTGTGTGTGTGTGTGTTTCTGTGTGTGTGTGTGTTTCTCTGTGTGTGTGTTTCTGTATGTGTGTGTGTGTTTCTGTGTGCGTGTGTTGCTGTGTGTGTGTGTGTGTTTATGTGTGTGTGTGTGTTACTGCATGTGTGTGTTTCTGTGTGTGTGTGTGTGTTTCTGTGTGTGTGTATGTATGTGTGTTTCTGTGTGTGTGTGTTTCTTTATGTGTGCGTGAGTTTCTGTGAGTGTGTGTGTGTTTCTCTGTGTGTGTGTGTTTCTTTATGTGTGTGTGTTTCTGTGTGCGTTTGTGTGTTTCTGTGTGTGTGTGTGTGTGTTTCTGTATGTATGTGTTTCTGTGTGTGTGTGTGTTTCTGTGTGTTTTTGTGTGTTTCTGTGTGTGTGTGTTTCTGTATGTGTGCGTGTGTTTCTGTGTGTGTCTGTTCATGTATGTGTGTGTGTCTGTGTGTGTGTGTGTTTCTGTGTGTGTGTGTATGTGTGTGTGCTTCTGTGTGTGTGTGTGTTTCTTTATGTGTGTGTGTGTTTCTGTGTGTGTGTGTGTGTTTCTGTGTGTGTGTGTTTCTTTATGTGTGTGTGTTTCTGTGTGTGTTTGTGTGTTTCTGTGTGTGTGTTTCTGTGTGTGTTTGTGTATGTGTGTGTGTGTGTTTCTGTGTGTGTGTGTTTGTGTATGTGTGTGTGTTTCTGTGTGTGTGTGTGTTTCTGTATGTGTGTGTGTGTGTTTCTGTATGTGTGTGTGTGTTTCTGTGTGTGTGTGTGTGTTTCTGTGTGTGCGAGTTTCTGTATGTGTGTGTGTTTCTGTATGTGTGTGTGTGTGTATCTGTATTTGTGTGTGTGGGTTTCTGTGTGTGTGTGTGTTTCTGTGTGTGTGTGTGTTTCTGTATGTGTGTGTGTTTCTGTGTGTGTGTGTTTCTGTGTGTGTGTGTTTCTGTATGTGTGTGTGCGTTTCTGTGTGTGCGTGTGTTTCTGTATGTGCGTGTGTTTCTGTGTGTGTGAGTGTGTTTCTATGTGTGTGTGTTTCTGTATTTGTGTGTGTGTTTCTTTTTGTGTGTGTGTGTTTCTGTATGTGTGTGTGTGTTTCTGTGTGTGTGTGTATTTCTGTATGTGTGTTTGTGTTTCTGTATGTGTGTGTGTGTTTCTGTGTGTGTGTGTGTGTTTCTTTATGTTTGTGTGTGTTTCTGTGTGTGTGTGTGTGTTTCTGTGTGTGTGCGTGTTTCTGTGTGTGTGTATGTGTTTCTGTGTGTGTGTGTTTCTGTATGTGTGTGTAAATCTGTATGTGTGTGTGTTTCTGTGTGTGTGTTTGTGTTTCTGTATGTGTGTTTGTGTTTCTGTGTGTGTGAGTGTGTTTCTGTATGTGTCTGTGTGTTTCTGTGTGTGTGTGTGTTTATGTGTGTGTGTGTTTCTGTGTGTGTGTGTTTCTGTATGTGAGTGTGTGTTTCTGTATGTGTGTGTCTGTTTGTGTGTGTGTGTGTGTGTTTCCGTGTGTGTGTGTTTTTCTGTATGTGTGTGTGTGTTTCTGTATGTGTGTGTGTGTTTCTGTGTGTGTGTGTTTCTGTGTGTGTGTTTCTGTATTTGTGTGTGTGTTTCTGTGTGTGTTTTTGTGTTTCTGTATGTGTGTGTGTGTGTTTCTCTGTGTGTGTGTTTCTGTATGTGTGTGTTTTTCTGTGTGTGTGTGTGTATCTGTATGTGTGTGTGTGTTTCTGTATGTGTGTGTGTGTTTCTGTGTGTGTGTGTTTCTGTTTATGTGTGTGTGTTTCTGTATGTGTGTGTGTATTTCTGTGTGTGTGTGTTTGTTTGTGTGTGTGTGTTTCTGTGTGTGTGTGTGTGTTTCTGTATGTGTGTGTGTGTTTCTGTATGTGTGTGTGTGTTTCTGTATGTGTATGTGTGTTTCTGTGTGTGTGTGTGTGTTTCTGTGTGTGTATTTCTGTATGTGTGTGTGTGTGTGTTTCTTTGTGTGTCTGTGTTTCTGTATGTGTGTGTGTGTGTTTCTTTGTGTGTGTATTTCTGTATGTGTGTGTGTGTTTCTGTATGTGTGTGTGTGTTTCTGTATGTGTGTGTATTCTGTGTGTGTGCGTGTGTTTCTGTATGTGTTTGTGTGTTTCTGTATTTGTGTGTGTGTTTCTGTATGTTTGTGTGTGTTTCTTTGTTTGTGTGTGTTTCTGTATGTGTGTGTGTGTGTGTTTCTTTGTTTGTGTATTTCTGTATGTGTGTGTGTGTTTCAGTATGTGCGTGTATGTTTCTGTGTGTGTGTGTGAGTTTCTGTATGTGTGTGTGTGTTTCTGTGTGTGTGTGTGTGTGTTTCTGTGTGTCTGTGTGTTTCTGTATGTGTGTGTGTGTGTTTCTGTGTGTGTGTGTGTTTCTGTATGTGTGTGTTTCTGTGTGTGTTTCTATATGTGTGTGTGTTTCTGTGTGTGTGTGTTTCTGTATGTGTGTGTGTGTTTATCTGTGTGTGTGTGTTTCTGTGTGTGTGTGTGTGTGTTTCTCGGTGCGTGTGTGTGTTTCTGTATGTGTGTATGTGTTTCTGTATGTGTTCGTGTGTTTCTGTGTGTGTGTGTGTGTGTGTTTATGTGAGTGTGTGTGTTTCTGTGTGTGTGAGTGTGTTTCTTTATGTGTGTGTGTGTTTCTGTGTGTGTGTCTTTGTGTGTTTGTGTGTGTGTGTGTGTTTCTGTATGTGTGTGTGTGTTTCTGTGTGTGTGTGTGTGTTTCTGTATGTGTTTCTGTGTGTGTGTGTGTGTTTCTGTGTGTGTGTGTTTCTGTATGTGTGTGTGTTTCTGTGCGTGTGTTTGTGTTTCTGTGTGTGTTTCTGTGTGTGTGTGTGTGTTTCTGTGTGTGTGTGTGTTTCTGTGTGTTTTTCTGTGTGTGTGTGTGTTTCTCTGTGTGTGTGTGTTTCTGTATTTGTGTGTGTGTTTCTGTGTGTGCGTGTGTATCTGTATGTGTGTGTGTGTATCTGTATTTGTGTGTGTGTTTCTGTGTGTGTGTGTGTTTCTGTGTGTATGTATTTTTCTGTATGTGTGTGTGTGTTTCTCTGTGTGTGTGTGTGTTTCTGTGTGTGTGTGTGTGTTTCTGTGTGTTGGTGTTTCTGTATGTGTGTGTGTGTTTCTGTGTGTGTGTGTTTCTGTGTGTGTGTGTTTCTGTGCATGTATGTGTGTGCGTGTTTCTGTGTGTGTGTGTTTCTGTATGTGTGTGTGTGTTTCTGTGTGTGTGTGTTTCTGTGTGTGTGCGTGTTTCTGTGTGTGTGTGTGTGTGTTTCTGTATGTGTGTGTTTATCTGTGTGTGTATTTGTGTTTCTATATGTGTGTGTGTGTTTCTGTGTGTGTGTGTGTGTGTTCTGTATGTGTTTTTGTGTTTCTGTATGTGTGTGTGTGTTTCTGTATGTGTGTGTGTGTGTGTTTCTGTGTGTGTGTATTTCTGTATGTGTGTTTGTGTTTCTGTATGTGTGTGTGTTTCTGTATGTGCGTGTGTTTCTGTGTGTGTGTGTGTGTGTTTCTGTGTGTGTGTGTGTGTTTCTGTGTGTGTGTGTGTGTGTGTTTCTGTGTGTGTGTATTTCTGTATGTGTGTTTGTGTTTCTGTATGTATGTGTGTTTCTGTATGTGCGTGTGTTTCTGTGTGTGTGTGTGTTTCTGTGTGGATGTGTTTCTGTGTGTGTGTGTGTTTCTCTGTGTGTGTGTTTCTGTGTGTGTATGTTTCTGTATGTGTGTATTTCTGTATGTGTGTGTGTGTTTCTGTATGTGTGTGTGTGCTTCTGTGTGTGTGTGTTTCTGTGTGTGTGTGTGTGTGTTTCTGTGTGTGTGTATTTCTGTATGTGTGTGTGTGTTTCGGTATGTGTGTGTGTGCTTCTGTGTGTGTGTGTTTCTGTATGTGTGTGTGTGTGTTTCTGTGTGTGTGTGCTTCTGTATGTGTGTGTGTGTTTCTGTGTGTGTGTATGTGTTCTGTGTGTGGGTGTTTCTGTACGTGTGTATGTGATTCTGTGTGTGTGTGTGTGTGTGTTTCTGTGTGTGTGTGTTTCTGTGTTTGTGTGTGTTTTTCTGTGTGTGTGTTTCTGTGTGTGTGTGTTTCTGTGTGAGTGTGTTTCTGTATGTGTGTGTGTGTTTCTGTATGTGTGTGTCTGTTTCTGTGTGTGTGTCTTTCTGTGTGTGTATGTCTGTATGTGTGTGTGTGTTTCTGTATGTGTGTGTGTGTTTCTGTGTGTGTGTGTGTATCTGTATGTGTGTATGTTCCTGTGTGTGTGTGTGTGTGTTTCTGTGTGTGTGTGTATTTCTGTGTGTGTTTTTGTGTTTCTGTATGTGTGTGTGTGTGTTTCTGTGTGTGTGTGTGTGTTTCTGTATATGTGTGTTTCTGTGTGTGTATGTTTCTGTATGTGTGTGTGTGTTTCTGTATGTGTGTGTGTATTTCTGTGTGTGTGTGTGTGTGTTTCTGTGTGTGTGTTTCTGTTTGTGTGTGTGTGTGTTTCTCTGTGTGTGTGTTTCTGTATGTGTGTGTGTGTTTCTGTGTGTGTGTGTGTGTGTGTGTGTGTTTCTGTTTATGTATGTGTGTTTCTGTATGTGTGTGTGTATTTCTGTGTGTGTGTTTATGTGTGTGTTTGTGTGTGTGTGTGTGTTTCTGTATGCGTGTGTGTGTTTCTGTATGTGTGTGCGTTTCTGTATGTGTATGTGTGTTTCTGTGAGTGTGTGTTAACTATGTGTGTGTGTGTGTGTTTCTGTGTGTGTATTTCTGTATGTGTGTGTGTTTCTTTGTGTGTGTGTGTTTCTGTATGTGTGTGTGTGTGTTTCTTTGTGTGTGTATTTCTGTATGTGTGTGTGTGTTTCTGTATGTGTTTGAGTGTTTCTGTATGTGTGTGTGTATTTCTGTGTGTGTGTGTGTTTGTGTGTGTGTGTGTGTTTCTGTGTGTGTGTGTGTGTGTTTCTGTATGTGTTTGTTTGTTTCTGTATTTGTGTGTGTGTTTCTTTGTTTGTGTGTGTTTCTGTATGTGTGTGTGTGTGTTTCTGTATGTGTGTGTGTTTCTTTGTTTGTGTGTGTTTCTGTATGTGTGTGTGTGTGTGTTTCTGTGTGTGTGTATGTGTTTCTGTATGTGTTCGTGTGTTTCTGTGTGTGTGTGTGTGTGTTTATGTGAGTGTGTGTGTTTCTGTGTGTGTGTATGTGTTTCTGTATGTGTTCGTGTGTTTCTGTGTGTGTGAGTGTGTTTCTTTATGTGTGTGTGTGTTTCTGTGTGTGTGTCTTTGTGTGTATGTGTGTGTGTGTGTGTGTTTCTGTATGTGTGTGTGTGTTTGTGTGTGTGTTTCTGTGTGTGTGTGTGTGTTTCTGTATGTGTGTGTGTGTTTCTGTGTGTGTGTGTTTGTGTGTGTGTTTCTGTGTGTGTGTGTGTGTTTCTGTATGTGTGTGTGTGTTTCTGTGTGTGTGTGTTTCTGTATGTGTGTGTGTTTCTGTGCGTGTGTTTGTGTTTCTGTGTGTGTTTCTGTGTGTGTGTGTGTTTCTGTGTGTTTCTGTGTGTTTTTCTGTGTGTGTGTGTGTTTCTCTGTGTGTGTGTGTTTCTGTATTTGTGTGTGTGTTTCTGTGTGTACGTGTGTTTCGGTATGTGTGTGTGTGTATCTGTGTGTGTGTGTGTGTGTTTATGTGAGTGTGTGTGTGTTTCTGTACGTGTGTGTGTGTTTCTGTATGTGTGTGTGCTTCTGTGTGTGTGTGTTTCTGTATGTGTGTGTGTGTGTGTGTTTCTGTGTGTGTGTGCTTCTGTATGTGTGTGTGTGTTTCTGTGTGTGTGTATGTGTTCTGTGTATGCGTGTTTCTGTATGTGTGTATGTGATTCTGTGTGTGTGTGTGTGTGTTTCTGTGTGTGTGTGTTTTTGTGTGTGTGTGTGTGTTTTTCTGTGTGTGTGTTTCTGTGTGTGAGTGTTTCTGTGTGAGTGTGTTTCTGTATGTGTATGTGTGTTTCTGTATGTGTGTGTCTGTTTCTGTGTGTGTGTCTTTCTGTGTGTGTGTGTTTCTGTATGTGAGTGTGTGTTTCTGTGTGTGTGTGTGTTTCTGTATGTGTGTATGTTCCTGTGTGTGTGTGTGTGTTTCTGTGTGTGTGTTTCTGTGTGTGTGTGTGTTTCTGTGTGTGTGTGTATTTCTGTGTGTGTTTTTGTGTTTCTGTATGTGTGTGTGTGTGTTTCTGTGTGTGTGTGTTTCTGTATATGTGTGTTTCTGTGTGTGTATGTTTCTGCATGTGTATGTGTGTTTCTGTATATGTGTGTGTTTCTGTATGTGTGTGTGTGTTTCTGTCTGTGTGTGTGTTTCTGTATGTGTGTGTGTTTCTGTGTGCATGGGTGTATGTTTCTGTGTGTGTGTGTGTTTCTGTATGTGTGTGTGTGTTTCTGTGTGTGTGTGTGTTTCTGTATGTGTGTGTGTTTCTGTGTGTGTGTGTATTTCTGTATGTGTGTGTGTTTCTGTGTGTGTGTTTGTGTTTCTGTATGTGTGTGTGTTTCTGTATGTGTGTGTGTGTTTCTGTGTGTGTGAGTATGTTTCTGTATGTGTGTGTGTGTTTCTGTGTGTGTGTTTATGTGTGTGTGTGTGTTTCTGTGTGTGTGTGTGTATGTTTCTTTGTGTGTGCGTGATTCTGTATGTGTGTGTGTGTTTCTATATGTGTGTGTCTGTTTCAGTGTGTGTGTGTTTCTGTGTGTGTGTGTGTGTGTTTCTGTGTGTGTGTGTGTTTCTGTATGTGTGTGTGTGTTTCTGTATGTGTGTGTCTGTTTCTGTGTGTGTGTGTTTCTGTGTGTGTGTGTGTTTCTGTATGTGTGTGTGTGTTCTGTATGTGTGTGTGTTTCTGTATGTGTGTGTGTTTGTGTATATGTGTGTGTTTCTGCATGTGTGTGTGTGTTTCTGTGTGTGTGAGTGTGTTTCTGTATGTGTGTGTGTGTTTCTGTGTGTGTGTTTATGTGTATGTGTGTGTGTTTCTGTGTGTGTGTGTGTTTCTGTATGTGTGTGTGTGTGTTTGTGTATGCGTGTGTGTGTGTTTCTGTATGCGTGCGTGTGTGTTTGTGTATGTGTGTGTGTGTGTTTCTGTGTGTGTGTGTTTCTGTATGTGTGTGTGTTTCTGTGTGTGTGTGTGTTTCTGTATGTGCGTGTGTGTGTTTCTGTATGTGTGTGTGTGTTTCTGTGTGTGTGTGTGTTTCTGTATGTGTGTGTGTGTTTCTGTATGTGTGTGTGTGTGTGTTTCTGTATGTGTATGTGTGTTTCTGTGTGTGTGTATGTTAACTATGTGTGTGTGTGTCTTTCTGTGTGTGTGTTTTTGTATGTGTGTGTGTGTTTCTGTGTGTGTGTGTTTCTGTATTTGTGTGTGTGTTTCTTTGTGTGTGTGTGTGTTTCTGTATGTGTGTGTATTTCTGTATGTGTGTGTGTTTCTGTGTGTGTGTTTGTGTTTCTGTATGTGTGTGTGTGTTTCTGTGTGTGTGTGTTCTGTATGTGTGTGTGTTTCTGTATGTGTGTGTGTTTCTGTGTATGTGTTTGTGTTTCTGTATGTGTGTGTGTTTCTGTATGTGTGTGTGTGTTTCTGTGTGTGTGTGTGTTTATGTGTGTGTGTGTATTTCTGTGTGTGTGTGTTTCTGTATGTGAGTGTGTGTTTCTGTATGTGTGTGTCTGTTTGTGTATGTGTGTGTGTGTTTCTGTGTGTGTGCGTGTTTCTGTGTGTGTGTATGTGTTTATGTGTGTGTGTGTTTCTGTATGTGTGTGTATTTCTGTATGTGTGTGTGTTTCTGTGTGTGTGTTTGTGTTTCTGTATGTGTGTGTGTGTTTCTGTGTGTGTGTGTTCTGTATGTGTGTGTGTTTCTGTATGTGTGTGTGTTTCTGTGTATGTGTTTGTGTTTCTGTATGTGTGTGTGTTTCTGTATGTGTGTGTGTGTTTCTGTGTGTGTGTGTGTTTATGTGTGTGTGTGTATTTCTGTGTGTGTGTGTTTCTGTATGTGAGTGTGTGTTTCTGTATGTGTGTGTCTGTTTGTGTATGTGTGTGTGTGTTTCTGTGTGTGTGTGTTTCTGTATGTGTGTTTGTTTCTGTATGTGTGTGTGTTTTTCTGTGTGTGTGTGTTTCTGTGTGTGTGTGTGTGTTTCTGTATTTGTGTGTGTGTTTCTGTGTGTGTTTTTGTGTTTCTGTATGTGTGTGTGTGTGTTTCTCTGTGTGTGTGTTTCTGTAAGTGTGTGTGTTTCTGTATGTGTGTGTGTGTTTCTGTGTGTGTGTGTGTGTGTGTTTCTGTTTATGTGTGTGTGTTTCTGTATGTGTGTGTGTATTTCTGTGTGTGTGTGTGTGTTTGTGTGTGTGTGTGTGTTTCTGTGTGTGTGTGTGTGTTTCTGTATGTGTGTGTTTCTGTGTGTGTGTGTGTTTCTGTATGTGTGTGTGTTTCTGTGTGTGTGTGTTTCTGTATGTGTGTGTGTGTTTCTGTGTGTGTGTGTGTTTCTGTGTGTGTGTGTGTGTTTCTCGGTGCGTGTGTGTGTTTCTGTATCTGTGTATGTGTTTCTGTATGTGTTTGTGTGTTTCTGTGTGTGTGTGTTTGTGTGTTTATGTGAGTGTGTGTGTTTCTGTGTGTGTGAGTGTGTTTCTTTATGTGTGTGTGTTTCTGTGTGTGTGTCTTTGTGTGTTTGTGTGTGTGTGTGCTTCTGTATGTGTGTGTGTGTTTGTGTGTGTGTGTGTGTTTCTGTGTGTGTGTGTGTGTTTCTGTATGTGTTTCTGTGTGTGTGTGTGTTTCTGTGTGTGTGTTTCTGTATGTGTGTGTGTTTCTGTGCGTGTGTTTGTGTTTCTGTGTGTGTATCTGTGTGTGTGTGTGTTTCTGTGTGTGTGTGTGTGTTTCTGTGTGTTTTTCTGTGTGTGTGTGTGTTTTTCTCTGTGTGTGTGTGTTTCTGTATTTGTGTGTGTGTTTATGTGTGTGTGTGTGTGTTTCTGTATGTGTGTGTGTGTTTCTGTATGTGTGTGTGTGCTTCTGTGTGTGTGTGTGTTTCTGTATGTGTGTGTGTGTGTGTTTCTGTGTGTGTGTGCTTCTGTATGTGTGTGTGTGTTTCTGTGTGTGTGTATGTGTTTCTGTGTGTGTGTGTTTCTGTATGTGTGTATGTGTTTATGTGTGTGTGTGTGTGTGTTTCTGTGTGAGTGTCTTTCTGTGTGTGTGTGTTTCTGTATGTGTGTGTGTGTTTCTGTGTGTGTGTATGTGTTCTGTGTGTGGGTGTTTCTGTATGTGTGTATGTGAGTCTGTGTGTGTGTGTGTGTGTGTTTCTGTGTGTGTGTGTTTCTGTGTGTGTGTGTGTGTTTTTCTGTGTGTGTGTTTCTGTGTGTGTGTGGGTGTTTTTCTGTGTGTGTGTTACTGTGTGTGTGTGTTTCTGTGTGAGTGTGTTTCTGTGTGAGTGTGTTTCTGTATGTGTGTGCGTGTTTCTGTATGTGTGTGTCTGTTTCTGTGTGTGTGTCTTTCTGTGTGTGTGTGTTTCTGTATGTGTGTGTGTGTGTCTGTATGTGTGTGTGTGTTTCTGTGTGTGTGTGTGTTTCTGTATGTGTGTATGTTCCTGTGTGTGTGTGTGTGTTTCTGTGTGTGTGTGTGTTTCTGTGTGTGTGTGTTTCTGTGTGTGTGTGTATTTCTGTGTGTGTTTTTGTGTTTCTGTATGTGTGTGTGTGTTTCTCTGTGTGTGTGTTTCTGTATATGTGTGTTTCTGTGTCTGTATGTTTCTGTATGTGTGTGTGTGTTTCTGTATGTGTGTGTGTATTTCTGTGTGTGTGTGTTTGTGTGTGTGTGTTTGTGTGTGTGTGTGTGTGTTTCTGTATGTGTGTGTGTTTCTGTATGTGTATGTGTGTTTCTGTGTGTATGTGTGTTAACTATGTGTGTGTGTGTGTGTTTCTGTGTGTGTGTCTTTGTGTGTCTGTGTGTGTGTGTGTGTGTGTTGCTGTGTGTGTGTGTGTGTTTGTGTGTGTGTTTCTGTGTGTGTGTGTGTGTTTCTGTATGTGTGTGTGTGTTTCTGTGTGTGTGTGTTTCTGTATGTGTGTGTGTTTCTGTGCGTGTGTTTGTGTTTATGTGTGTGTTTCTGCATGTGTGTGTGTTTCTGTCTGTGTGTGTTCTGTATGTGTGTGTGTTTCTGTATGTGTGTGTGTTTCTGTGTATGTGTTTGTGTTTCTGTATGTGTGTGTGTTTCTGTATGTGTGTGTGTGTTTCTGTGTGTGTGTGTGTTTATGTGTGTGTGTGTATTTCTGTGTGTGTGTGTTTCTGTATGTGAGTGTGTGTTTCTGTATGTGTGTGTCTGTTTGTGTATGTGTGTGTGTGTTTCTGTGTGTGTGCGTGTTTCTGTGTGTGTGTATGTGTTTATGTGTGTGTGTGTTTCTGTATGTGTGTGTATTTCTGTATGTGTGTGTGTTTCTGTGTGTGTGTTTGTGTTTCTGTATGTGTGTGTGTGTTTCTGTGTGTGTGTGTTCTGTATGTGTGTGTGTTTCTGTATGTGTGTGTGTTTCTGTGTATGTGTTTGTGTTTCTGTATGTGTGTGTGTTTCTGTATGTGTGTGTGTGTTTCTGTGTGTGTGTGTGTTTATGTGTGTGTGTGTATTTCTGTGTGTGTGTGTTTCTGTATGTGAGTGTGTGTTTCTGTATGTGTGTGTCTGTTTGTGTATGTGTGTGTGTGTTTCTGTGTGTGTGTGTTTCTGTATGTGTGTTTGTTTCTGTATGTGTGTGTGTTTTTCTGTGTGTGTGTGTTTCTGTGTGTGTGTGTGTGTTTGTGTGTGTGTTTCTGTGTGTGTGTGTGTGTTTCTGTATGTGTGTGTGTGTTTCTGTGTGTGTGTGTTTCTGTATGTGTGTGTGTTTCTGTGCGTGTGTTTGTGTTTATGTGTGTGTTTCTGCATGTGTGTGTGTTTCTGTCTGTGTGTGTTCTGTATGTGTGTGTGTTTCTGTATGTGTGTGTGTTTCTGTGTATGTGTTTGTGTTTCTGTATGTGTGTGTGTTTCTGTATGTGTGTGTGTGTTTCTGTGTGTGTGTGTGTTTATGTGTGTGTGTGTATTTCTGTGTGTGTGTGTTTCTGTATGTGAGTGTGTGTTTCTGTATGTGTGTGTCTGTTTGTGTATGTGTGTGTGTGTTTCTGTGTGTGTGCGTGTTTCTGTGTGTGTGTATGTGTTTATGTGTGTGTGTGTTTCTGTATGTGTGTGTATTTCTGTATGTGTGTGTGTTTCTGTGTGTGTGTTTGTGTTTCTGTATGTGTGTGTGTGTTTCTGTGTGTGTGTGTTCTGTATGTGTGTGTGTTTCTGTATGTGTGTGTGTTTCTGTGTATGTGTTTGTGTTTCTGTATGTGTGTGTGTTTCTGTATGTGTGTGTGTGTTTCTGTGTGTGTGTGTGTTTATGTGTGTGTGTGTATTTCTGTGTGTGTGTGTTTCTGTATGTGAGTGTGTGTTTCTGTATGTGTGTGTCTGTTTGTGTATGTGTGTGTGTGTTTCTGTGTGTGTGTGTTTCTGTATGTGTGTTTGTTTCTGTATGTGTGTGTGTTTTTCTGTGTGTGTGTGTTTCTGTGTGTGTGTGTGTGTTTCTGTATTTGTGTGTGTGTTTCTGTGTGTGTTTTTGTGTTTCT
>NW_027254919.1:845000-867500 GCF_044704955.1 Pristiophorus japonicus | reverse complement strand
TGTGTGTGTTTCTGAGTGTGTGTGTGTTTCCGTATGTGTGTGTGTGTTTCTGTATGTGTGTGTGTGTTTCTGTATGTGTATGTGTGTTTCTGTATGTGTGTGTATGTTAACTATGTGTGTGTGTGTGTTTCTGTGTGTGTGTTTTTGTACGTGTGTGTGTGTTTCTGTGTGTGTGTTTCTGTGTGTGTGTGTTTCTGTGTGTGTGTTTCTGTATTTGTGTGTGTGTTTTTGTATGTGTGTGTGTGTTTCGTTGTGTGTGTGTGTGTTTCTGTATGTGTGTGTGTGTTTCTGTATGTGTATGTGTGTTTCTGCATGTATATGTGTGTTTCTGTGTGTGTGTATGTTAACTATGTGTGTGTGTGTGTGTTTCTGTGTGTGTGTTTTTGTATGTGTGTGTGTGTTTCTATGTGTGTGTGTTTCTGTGTGTGTGTGTTTCTGTGTGTGTGTGTTTCTGTATGTGTGTGTGTGTTTCTGTATGTGTGCGTGTGTTTCTGTATGTGTGTGTGTGTTTCTGTATATGTGTGTGTTTCTGTATGTGTGTGTGTTTCTGTATGTGTGTGTGTTTCTGTATGTGTGTGTGTTTCTGTGTGCATGGGTGTATGTTTCTGTGTGTGTGTGTGTTTCTGTATGTGTGTGTGTGTTTCTGTGTGTGTGTGTGTGTTTCTGTATGTGTGTGTGTGTGTATCTGTGTGTGTGTGTGTGTTTATGTGAGTATGTGTGTGTTTCTGTATGTGTGTGTGTGTTTCTGTATGTGTGTGTGTGCTTCTGTGTGTGTGTGTTTCTGTATGTGTGTGTGTGTGTGTTTCTGTGTGTGTGTGCTTCTGTATGTGTGTGTGTGTTTCTGTGTGTGTGTATGTGTTTCTGTATGTGTTCGTGTGTTTCTGTGTGTGTGAGTGTGTTTCTTTATGTGTGTGTGTGTTTCTGTGTGTGTGTCTTTGTGTGTTTGTGTGTGTGTGTGTGTTTCTGTATGTGTGTGTGTGTGTTTCTGTGTGTGTGTGTGTGTTTCTGTATGTGTGTATGTTCCTGTGTGTGTGTGTGTGTGTTTCTGTGTGTGTGTGTATTTCTGTGTGTGTTTTTGTGTTTCTGTATGTGTGTGTGTGTGTTTCTGTGTATGTGTGTGTTTCTGTATATGTGTGTTTCTGTGTGTGTATGTTTCTGTATGTGTGTGTGTGTTTCTGTGTGTGTGTCTTTGTGTGTTTGTGTGTGTGTGTGTGTGTGATTCTGTATGTGTGTGTGTGTTTCTATATGTGTGTGTCTGTTTCTGTGTGTGTGTGTTTCTGTGTGTGTGTGTATGTTTCTCTGTGTGTGTGTGTTTCTGTATGTGTGTGTCTGTTTCTGTGTGTGTGTGTTTCTGTGTGTGTGTGTGCTTCTGTATGTGTGTGTGTGTTCTGTATGTGTGTGTGTTTCTGTATGTGTGTGTGTTTGTGTATATGTGTGTGTTTCTGCATGTGTGTGTGTGTTTCTGTGTGTGTAAGTGTGTTTCTGTATGTGTGTGTGTGTTTCTGTGTGTGTGTTTATGTGTATGTGTGTGTGTTTCTGTGTGTGTGTGTGTTTCTGTATGTGTGTGTGTTTCTGTGTGTGTGTGTGTGTTTCTTTGTGTGTGTGTGTTTCTGTATGTGTGTGTGTGTTTCTTTGTGTGTGTGTGTTTCTGTATGTGTGTGTGTGTGTTTCTTTGTGTGTGTATTTCTGTATGTGTGTGTGTGTTTCTGTATGTGTGTGTGTTTCTGTATGTGTGTGTGTGTTTCTGTGTGTGTGTGTGTTTGTGTGTGTGTGTGTGTTTCTGTGTGTGTGTGTGTTTCTGTATGTGTTTGTTTGTTTCTGTATTTGTGTGTGTGTTTCTTTGTTTTTGTGTGTTTCTGTATGTGTGTGTGTGTGTGTTTCTGTATGTGTGTGTTTCTTTGTTTGTGTGTGTTTCTGTATGTGTGTGTGTGTGTTTCTGTGTGTGTGTATGTGTTTCTGTATGTGTTCGTGTGTTTCAGTGTGTGTGTGTGTGTTTATGTGAGTGTGTGTGTTTCTGTGTGTGTGTATGTGTTTCTGTATGTGTTCGTGTGTTTCTGTGTGTGTGAGTGTCTTTCTTTATGTTTGTGTGTGTTTCTGTGTGTGTGTCTTTGTGTGTTTGTGTGTGTGTGTGTGTGTGTGTTTCTGTATGTGTGTGTGTGTTTCTGTGTGTGTGTGTGTGTGTTTCTGTGTGTGTGTGTGTGTTTCTGTGTGTGTGTGTTTCTGTATGTGTGTGTGTTTCTGTGCGTGTGTTTGTGTTTCTGTGTGTGTTTCTGTGTGTGTGTTTCTGTGTGTTTTTCTCTGTGTGAGTGTGTTTCTGTGTGTGTGTGTGTTTCTGTATTTGTGTGTGTGTTTCTGTGTATGCGTGTGTTTCTGTATGTGTGTGTGTGTATCTGTGTGTGTGTGTGTGTGTTTATGTGAGTGTGTGTGTGTTTCTGTATGTGTGTGTGTGTTTCTGTATGTGTGTGTGTGCTTCTGTGTGTGTGTGTTTCTGTATGTGTTTGTGTGTGTTTCTCTGTGTGTGTGCTTCTGTATGTGTGTGTGTGTGTTTCTGTGTGTGTGTATGTGTTCTGTGTGTGGGTGTTTCTGTACGTGTGTATGTGATTCTGTGTGTGTGTGTGTGTGTGTTTCTGTGTGTGTGTGTTTCTGTGTTTGTGTGTGTTTTTCTGTGTGTGTGTTTCTGTGTGAGTGTGTTTCTGTATGTGTGTGTGTGTTTCTGTATGTGTGTGTCTGTTTCTGTGTGTGTGTCTTTCTGTGTGTGTGTGTCTGTATGTGTGTGTGTGTTTCTGTATGTGTGTGTGTGTTTCTGAGTGTGTGTGTGTTTCTGTATGTGTGTATGTTCCTGTGTGTGTGTGTGTGTGTTTCTGTGTGTGTGTGTATTTCTGTGTGTGTTTTTGTGTTTCTGTATGTGTGTGTGTGTGTTTCTGTGTGTGTGTGTGTTTCTGTATATGTGTGTTTCTGTGTGTGTATGTTTCTGTATGTGTGTGTGTGTTTCTGTATGTGTGTGTGTATTTCTGTGTGTGTGTGTGTGTTTCTGTGTGTGTGTTTCTGTTTGTGTGTGTGTGTGTTTCTCTGTGTGTGTGTTTCTGTATGTGTGTGTGTGTTTCTGTGTGTGTGTGTGTGTTTCTGTTTATGTATGTGTGTTTCTGTATGTGTGTGTGTATTTCTGTGTGTGTGTGTTTATGTGTGTGTTTGTGTGTGTGTGTGTGTGTGTTTCTGTATGTGTGTGTGTGTTTCTGTATGTGTGTGCGTTTCTGTATGTGTATGTGTGTTTCTGTGTGTGTGTGTTGTTGTAGGAGGTAGGCACCTTTAGAATATACCAGAATACTAGGCATTAGGCACCTGCTAGATATATCTAAACGCATATAAGTTTAAAGTGGCCACACATAAAATGGCTGCCCAGGCATGATGGGAAATCAGGTAGTCAAGCTGTGAACTGTTGAATGTTCAATGACCGAGCAATAACCCTGTGAGGCCCACTATAGGAATGCCTTGGATGCAGGATAAGAATAATGAGGAGAGAACCCATCTCCCATATTCAAGGCCATAAACCAATTAATTCCCCAGGAAGAAAGAGATAAGAGAAACCTGGATACGGTCCTGAGTTTTTCCTTCCCGCTGAGCGTAATAAAAGCTGCTTCAGCATTGGAACCGACCCTGAGTGTTGAGTGATTCTTCTAAGAAAACACTAACGCTAACAATGGCGTAGTCGACGGGATTTCCCGGAGTCGCTGGACGCCCTTGGAAAAAAAAAACCCGGGTGAGTATAAAAAACAATTTTTAAGTATAAAGGGTGCGGAAGGTGGAAGCTGGTTGATCGACATGAGGAGACGGTCTAATATCTCAAACGCCTAGCCTGAGCCTGAATTAAGAGGACTTTTGTCCCACGTGACGGCCAGGAACCAAGTAGGCGTAGGGAACACACTTAGACCGTGGGATCGTGATACCGAGAGACATCTTCCGGACCCAGTAGTGTAATTTGAAATACCCCGGGATAGAACCAAGCGGTGTACAGCGGCTAACGGAATCCAAACCTGTGAACAGGGTCGGACCAACGGGCTGAGCGGTGGTAGGTAGTCGTTAAGGATACGTAGAGCACTGCGGGAATTGCTTAAATGCGTTTTTAAGAATTGTATAAGTTTGTGTAACAGCAGAACTTGTGACCTGACAGTAGCCAAGAGACAGTTTACTACAAGTCGCGCTAGAAAGAAAGCGGACCGCTGAGAGTAGATTCCTAACGGTAGTAGTCCTACCCAGGAATGGCCATGAAAACAAGTAAACTCGAGTGGGGACCAGAAGGGTCGCTTACCCGCCACCTGGCGGAAAAACAAAAGAAGCTAATTGAAAAAAATGATTAAAGCAGGGTGGAATCCTCAGGAATTAGTTATGTGAGGAATTATTTAGATAAAACTACGAATTCCCTGAAAGGTCATGGATCCAAAAATAGAGCCGGCCAAAACAAGAAGAGAGACTGTTGTAAATGTCTGATCGTTGAGTGAGAAGTGTCTGTGTGATTTTTGACTGCAGAATGAATTTTTTTATGTTTTCATGTTCCGAAAGCCTGGTTGGAAGAGGAATGCAAGTGTCTGTTTATTTTAGAAACAGAGTGAAAGTCTTTTTTTAAACCCTTTGTAATGTTGTCCTGTATGTGGGAAGTTTTAAGACATTTAAGTTAGAAACGCAGGTGTGGATTTATTCGGATGATAAGTTACGGAGCTAGGAAAATAAACAAATAAAGAATAGGTTTGTTGAGCAAAATATTTATTTGACATGCTCACTTACTTGCCGAAAGAAAACATGCAATGATTGATTGGGTTGAAAGACATAAATTTAGTCTCGGAATGAGATAAAGAATGCTTTAAAAAAAAAGAGCTTCTAAAAAAAAAAGTTTTAAATAAAGATTGAAATTACAACGTTTGAATTGGGATTTTGAGATATTCAGAGAAGGCACAGGAAATACTGAGGTGGATTTAAAAAAAAAAGAGAAAGATTAAATTAAATCTGATCAGGTCAAACTCCTGGGCAAGTGGCGAGCTATCTGAGAAGGTGTAAAAGGAACTTTTGGAAAATGTTAAAAAACAGCAAGCTTTAGTAACGACTTTGAAACTGGAGCATTTTGAGATAACGAAAGGCAGCACTCAAAAGCTGGACTTCATTCCAGTTATGGAGAAAAAGAAAAAGATAAAGACGCCACTTTGAAAGTAAACAAATGATTTTAAATTAACAACTTTATGGAGTTACGAACCCTCCGTGTAAAATACAAAACCTAATTTGAAGAAAAAAAAAAGATGTAACGGACTAAATGGAAAAAGACATAACTTACTAAATACTAGTTGATGTTTGCTGTGAAAAAGATATTGGTTTAATTAGAAGAGGAAAAAAAAAATTGGATTAAGTAAAAAACACTCTACATGGATTCGAATTTTCAATTATGAAAAAGTTTCAATGCAGTTTGAAAAGATTTCCAAAATGGACAGTGTTTATCAAAAATGTCCCGAACAGTCTAAACAAGCAGGAGGGTTTTGAAGATAACGAGGAGAAAGAGAGAAATAAAAAAAAAACAGAATTGAATTTCAGTAAACAAAATTGCTATTGTATGTGTGGTCTTGTTTTAAAACAATTTAAAAAAAAATTATTTGGCAAGTACTTGAATTAGAAGTTAAGAAAACATTGGAGTTTACTCTAATGATTTATGCTGTTTAACGGATTCCTAATTTCGAAGCCAGTTTTGAAGGCACAAAGACTTTTTTTCAGATGATTACGTGAAGTCACGTAATGACATCAGGTCTTCTTACAAACCTGTAAAGGAGTTAACCCTTTCCATTGACAGCCGTGTTATACTGAACATTATTAATTTGGATTTAAAAAAAAAGACTCACCTAACAGAGGAAACAAAAATAAAAACAGAACTAGCTTATGTAATAATACTTGCCTGATACAATAAAGAAATAGATATTCAATAAAACAAATTGAAGAGTTAAAAGCTAAGATAAACAGGCTGGAAGAGATAACGGGACTAGACGGATAGTGCAGTGCGCAGCCATAGCACCATCACCTCTGGCAATAGAGCCAATGTACCCCACGGTGGGTAGGTGTAGTCCACAAACCCAACCTAACGGTAAAGCAGACAGCGATGTTTGGAGGAATAGCTTTGGCCTTGGTCATAGGAGTTTGGGTAATATTTAAGTGGGTAAAGACACGGGCGCACGCCCTACAGATTCAGCTCGAAATGGTTCGATTATAACCTTGTGCTTCTGATTTTGCAGGGTGACAGGGACACTCGTAGAGCAAAAAACTTAACCCCTGGTGACGACCAGGCCGTCTGTTTAAAATTACAGATAATACTTACCGGAATGGGAATACGAACGGCGCTACTCGTAATATGGATAGCCCTGCGACATACACGAACCCTGGGCAACACCGACGGACAGCAGAGCACGCTGGAAATAAACAATTACATGAACTATGGAGTGTTGTTCAATTTGACGGACGGAATATGTGTTCCAGCGACTAAGGATTGGAGCAAGGACAGAACTTATTTTAATGCATGGTTACAAGTGAATCCTAATAAGGACCGGGTATGTGTACAGTGCTCCACGGGTATAAGGAGCAGCTGCATTAAACGGAGGGATGTCAAAGGGCCCGATGAATGTACTTTCGGCATAATTTGTGCGCCTCCGGGACAATCCCAGCAATCAGTCATCCGCAAGAAGGGAATGGGGCTGTGTGGGTATTACGAGGAGGCGGGGGTGGCTGCAATATCATTGTATGTATGTTTCTCACCCCCTCCAACACCGCGCCCCATAAGAATCACTACATTGCCCGAAGAACTGCCTTGTCCCATAACTACTAAGGGACCAGAAAATGGGATTGCAATGTACAACGAAGGGGAATTATTGTATGATAATGTTAAACATGAAATTGTGCCTGTTCTGATCAATATTTCAGGCATCCAGATGCCGGAATATTGTACCGAACAGTCAAGGAAGATGTACAATGTATTAAGTAAAGTCGTAATGCAGCAGGCTGCCGATGCCATGGGTGCCAGTAAGTTCCGGGGACAGGGGTTAGCACCCAGGGTGAAGAGGGAAATAGTAAATGATGTTGCTACCGTTTTCAATGCAGGAACCTCCGTAGTGAACTCGATAGACATACAAGGGCTAAATGAGAGGGTAGAACAGCTTAAAGGGGTGATGAAGGGGTTATTGGAGAGGGTGGAGCAAAACCAGGAAGACCAGGCCAACCTAGGAAAGGAGGGTGCCGAAATCCAGTTGGATGGCATCTCAGTCCTGGAAGCTCACGCTAAAACCATCAATCACCTCATTGATAGAGAACAAGAAGATACAATAAAGCAAAGACAGGGGCAACTCTGTCATGCTTATGGTCTGTGGATGGTGGGACAGATCCGCCACAACCTCGACCAGATCCAACGCGGGGAAGTACCCGATTGGATAGACAGTTCACATTTAGCTCAGTTGGCGAACCAAAGGGGGACACTGGATAATTGTACTCTGAAGGGACTGACCCGAGTATACCCCGCAATTCCAGATTGCCATGGGTAGGACTACCGGGATAGGGATAGTCCTTTTGATCCCTATAGCAACGCCGGACTCAGGGCCGTTCCCCTTATACCAACTAGAGAATATCGGAGTAATACGGGAAAATGTCTCCATACGCTACTACCTGACCACCACCTCTGCCGTTCGTCGAAACAACATACTTACTGGGATTTCCCTAGCAGATTGCAAGCAAAGGGGGGGAAATCACAGTATGCCCTCACCCGGTGGGCCGAGGTGAACTAGACGAGTGCGGGTTTAACCGAACCAACGGGTGTGTACTAGAAATAGTGCCCGCACACATGCACTTCGCGAGGGCAGGCTACGGAGGGAGGGGAAGATACTGCGTCTCTACCACAGAGCGTTCATACCAGTATAATGACCTGCAGTGCCCTATACCGCAGCCAAACTTTTGCTTTACACCACGACGACCTGTCGCGATCGGGCAAGCGCATATCACACAAGTTAGGCGCCGGAAGTCCGAAATTATTGAAGTAACTGATCAGCTCCATGATCATTTGCAGGATTATGACGAGCCAGAGCAGGTCCCTATCCCACATCTCACGGAGGTATTACGGGAGTTAAGGCTCAGAGTGGGGCAATCCGTAAAACTCTATCACCAGCTACAAACTAAAATCAAAGAACTGGAAGAAGATACCGAGGTAGACTTACAAAGTCAGAGTTGGTGGAGAAAGGTCTGGGACTGGGGAATAAATATGAACATCCACCCATGGATCCGAATTATTTCACACACACTGGTCGGTATACAATTGATCTTAGCAATAACATGGGGCGTAATGGCCTGCCAGGCATGCAGACACCACGCACAACGAAGACGGACAAATCACCGTTCCCTGGATACTAAACAAGCCTGTTTTATAAGGGGGCAGGAGGATTTGGTCTTTGTCAATTCGATTTAAGCAACCGGGACTCCTGAAACCGCGTGACTGGCCAGCACGTTGAGGCAGGGAGTACCGGGCCGTGCACAAAATCTAATAAAGGTCGAATGATCGGTTAAAAGGGGACTAGGACTAGTCCCTTTACCGAAAGGGGGAGTTGTTGTAGGAGGTAGGCACCTTTAGAATATACCAGAATACTAGGCATTAGGCACCTGCTAGATATATCTAAACGCATATAAGTTTAAAGTGGCCACACATAAAATGGCTGCCCAGACATGATGGGAAATCAGGTAGTCAAGCTGTGAACTGTTGAATGTTCAATGACCGAGCAATAACCCTGTGAGGCCCACTATAGGAATGCCTTGGATGCAGGATAAGAATAATGAGGAGAGAACCCATCTCCCATATTCAAGGCCATAAACCAATTAATTCCCCAGGAAGAAAGAGATAAGAGAAACCTGGATACGGTCCTGAGTTTTTCCTTCCCGCTGAGCGTAATAAAAGCTGCTTCAGCATTGGAAACGACCCTGAGTGTTGAGTGATTCTTCTAAGAAAACACTAACGCTAACAGTGTTAACTATGTGTGTGTGTGTGTGTTTCTGTGTGTGTATTTCTGTATGTGTGTGTGTTTCTTTGTGTGTGTGTGTTTCTGTATGTGTGTGTGTGTGTTTCTTTGTGTGTGTATTTCTGTATGTGTGTGTGTGTTTCTGTATGTGTTTGAGTGTTTCTCTATGTGTGTGTGTATTTCTGTGTGTGTGTGTGTTTGTGTGTGTGTGTGTGTTTCTGTGTGTGTGTGTGTGTTTCTGTATGTGTTTGTTTGTTTCTGTACTTGTGTGTGTGTTTCTTTGTTTGTGTGTGTTTCTGTATGTGTGTGTGTGTGTGTTTCTGTATGTGTGTGTGTTTCTTTGTTTGTGTGTGTTTCTGTATGTGTGTGTGTGTGTGTTTCTGTGTGTGTGTATGTGTTTCTGTATGTGTTCGTGTGTTTCTGTGTGTGTGTGTGTGTGTGTTTATGTGAGTGTGTGTGTTTCTGTGTGTGTGTATGTGTTTCTGTATGTGTTCGTGTGTTTCTGTGTGTGTGAGTGTGTTTCTTTATGTGTGTGTGTGTTTCTGTGTGTGTGTCTTTGTGTGTTTGTGTGTGTGTGTGTGTTTCTGTATGTGTGTGTGTGTTTGTGTG
Source organism: Pristiophorus japonicus (assembly GCF_044704955.1). NCBI lineage: Eukaryota > Metazoa > Chordata > Chondrichthyes > Pristiophoridae > Pristiophorus > Pristiophorus japonicus. The sequence goes on along the minus strand of NW_027254919.1, from coordinate 857,874 downwards.
TGTGTTTCTGTGTGTGTGTGTGTGTTTCTGTATGTGTGTGTGTGTTTCTGTGTGTGTGTGTTTCTGTATGTGTGTGTGTTTCTGTGCGTGTGTTTGTGTTTCTGTGTGTGTTTCTGTGTGTGTGTGTGTTTCTGTGTGTTTCTGTGTGTTTTTCTGTGTGTGTGTGTGTTTCTCTGTGTGTGTGTGTTTCTGTATTTGTGTGTGTGTTTCTGTGTGTACGTGTGTTTCGGTATGTGTGTGTGTGTATCTGTGTGTGTGTGTGTGTGTTTATGTGAGTGTGTGTGTGTTTCTGTACGTGTGTGTGTGTTTCTGTATGTGTGTGTGCTTCTGTGTGTGTGTGTTTCTGTATGTGTGTGTGTGTGTGTGTTTCTGTGTGTGTGTGCTTCTGTATGTGTGTGTGTGTTTCTGTGTGTGTGTATGTGTTCTGTGTATGCGTGTTTCTGTATGTGTGTATGTGATTCTGTGTGTGTGTGTGTGTGTGTTTCTGTGTGTGTGTGTTTTTGTGTGTGTGTGTGTGTTTTTCTGTGTGTGTGTTTCTGTGTGTGAGTGTTTCTGTGTGAGTGTGTTTCTGTATGTGTATGTGTGTTTCTGTATGTGTGTGTCTGTTTCTGTGTGTGTGTCTTTCTGTGTGTGTGTGTTTCTGTATGTGAGTGTGTGTTTCTGTGTGTGTGTGTGTTTCTGTATGTGTGTATGTTCCTGTGTGTGTGTGTGTGTTTCTGTGTGTGTTTCTGTGTGTGTGTGTGTTTCTGTGTGTGTGTGTATTTCTGTGTGTGTTTTTGTGTTTCTGTATGTGTGTGTGTGTTTCTGTGTGTGTGTGTTTCTGTATATGTGTGTTTCTGTGTGTGTATGTTTCTGTATGTGTGTGTGTATTTCTGTGTGTGTGTTTCTTTATGTGTGTGTGTGTTTCTGAGTGTGTGTGTGTTTCTGTATGTGTGTGTGTGTTTCTGTATGTGTGTGTGTGTTTCTGTATGTGTATGTGTGTGTCTGTATGTGTGTGCATGTTAACTATGTGTGTGTGTGTGTGTTTCTGTGTGTGTGTTTTTGTATGTGTGTGTGTGTTTCTGTGTGTGTGTGTTTCTGTGTGTGTGTGTTTCTGTGTGTGTGTTTCTGTATTTGTGTGTGTGCTTTTGTATGTGTGTGTGTGTTTCTTTGTGTGTGTGTGTGTTTCTGTATGTGTGTGTGTGTTTCTGTATGTGTATGTGTGTTTCTGCATGTGTATGTGTGTTTCTGTGTGTGTGTATGTTAGCTATGTGTGTGTGTGTGTGTTTCTGTGTGTGTGTTTTTGTATGTGTGTGTGTGTTTCTGTGTGTGTGTGTTTCTGTGTGTGTGTATTTCTGTGTGTGTGTGTTTCTGTATTTGTGTGTGTGTTTCTGTATGTGTGTGTGTTTCTGTATGTGTGTGTGTGTTTCTGTGTGTGTGTGTGTGTGTGTGTGTGTTTCTGTTTATGTGTGTGTGTTTCTGTATGTGTGTGTGTATTTCTGTGTGTGTGTGTGTGTGTTTGTGTGCGTGTGTGTGTTTCTGTGTGTGTGTGTGTTTCTGTATGTGTGTGTGTGTGTTTCTGTGTGGGTGTGTTTCTGTATGTGTGTGTGTGTTTCTGTGTGTGTGTATTTCTGTGTGTGTGCGTGTTTCTGTGTGTGTGTATCTGTATGTGTGTGTGTGTTTCTGTGTGTGTGTGTGTGTTCTGTATGTGTGTGTGTGTGTGTTTATGTATGTGTGTGTGTATCTGTGTGTGTGTTGTGTTTCTGTATGAGTGTGTGTGTTTCTGTGTGTGTGTGTGTGTTCTGTATGTGTTTTTGTGTTTCTGTATGTGTGTGTGTGTTTCTGTGCGTGTGTGTGTGTGTTAAGCATGTGTGTGTGTGTGTTTCTGTGTGTGTGTTTCTGTATGTGTGTTTCTGTTTCTGTGTGTGTGTGTGTGTGTGTGTTTCTGTATGTATGTGTTTCTGTGTGTGTGTGTGTGTTTCTGTGTGTTTTTGTGTGTTTCTGTGTGTGTGTGTTTCTGTATGTGTGTGTGTGTTTCTGTGTGTGTCTGTTTATGTATGTGTGTGTGTGTGTTTCTGTGTGTGTGTGTATGGGTGTGTGTTTCTGTGTGTGCGTGTATTTCTTTATGTGTGTGTGTGTTTCTGTGTGTGTGTGTGTGTTTCTGTGTGTGTGTGTGTTTCTTTATGTGTGTGTGTTTCTGTGTGTGTTTGTGTGTTTCTGTGTGTGTGTTTTTATTGTGTGTGTGTGTTTCTGTGTGTGTGTGTTTTTGTATGTGTGTGTGTTTCTGTGTGTGTGTGTGTGTGTTTCTGTGTGTGTGTGTGTTTCTGTATGTGTGTGTGTGTTTCTGTATGGGTGTTGTGTTTCTAGATGTGTATGTGCGTTTCTGTGTGTGTGTGTGTGTGTTAAGCATGTGTGTGTGTGTGTTTCTGTGTGTGTGTTTCAGTATGTGTGTGTGTCTTTCTGTGTGTGTGTGTGTGTTTCTGTGTGGGTGTGTTTCTGTGTGTGTTTGTGTTTCTATGTGTGTGTTTCTGTGTGTGTGTGTGTTTCTGTGTGTGTATGTGTGTATCTGTATGTGTGTGTGTGTTTCTGTGTGTGTGTGTTTCTGTATGTGTGTGTGTGTTTCTGTGTGTGTGTATTTCTGTGTGTGTGCGTGTTTCTGTGTGTGTGTGTATCTGTATGTGTGTGTGTGTTTCTGTGTGTGTGTGTGTTCTGTATGTGTGTGTGTGTGTTTATGTATGTGTGTGAGTATCTGTGTGTGTGTTGTGTTTCTGTATGTGTGTGTGTGTTTCTGTGTGTGTGTGTTCTGTATGTGTTTTTGTGTTTCTGTATGTGTGTGTGTGTTTCTGTGCGTGTGTGTGTGTGTTAAGCATGTGTGTGTGTGTGTTTCTGTGTGTGTGTTTCAGTATGTGTGTGTGTCTTTCTGTGTGTGTGTGTGTGTTTCTGTGTGTGTCTGCTCCTGTATGTGTGTGTGTTTCTGTATGTGTGTTCCTGTTTCTGTGTGTGTGTGTGTATGTGTTTCTGTATGTATGTGTTTCTGTGTGTGTGTCTGTTTCTGTGTGTTTTTGTGTGTTTCTGTGTGTGTGTGTCTTTCTGTGTGTGTGTGTGTGTGTGTATGTGTGTGTGTTTCTGTGTGTGTGTGTGTGTTTCTTTATGTGTGTGTATGTTTCTGTGTGTGTGTTTGTGTTTCTGTGTGTGTGTGTGTTTCTTTATGTGTGTGTGTTTCTGTGTGTGTTTGTGTGTTTCTGTGTGTGTGTGTGTGTGTGTGTTTGTGTGTGTTTCTGTATGTATGTGTTTCTGTGTGTGTGTTTGTTTCTGTGTGTGTGTGTTTCTGTGTGTGTGTGTTTCTGTATGTGTGTGTGTTTCTGTGTGTGTGTGTTTCTGTGTGTGTGTGTGTGTTTCTGTATGTGTGTGTGTGTTTCTGTATGGGTGTTGTGTTTCTAGATGTGTATGTGTGTTTCTGTGTGTGTGTGTGTGTGTTAAGCATGTGTGTATGTGTGTTACTGTGTGTGTGTTTCAGTATGTGTGTGTGTCTTTCTGTGTGTGTTTGTGTGTTTCTGTGTGTGTGTGTGTTTCTGTATGTATGTTTTTCTGTGTGCGTGTTTCTGTGTGTGTGTGTGTGTGTTTCTGTGTGTGTGTGTTTTTGTATGTGTGTGTGTTTCTGTGTGTGTGTGTGTGTGTTTCTGTGTATGTGTGTGTTTCTGTATGTGTGTGTGTGTTTCTGTATGGGTGTTGTGTTTCTAGATGTGTATGTGCGTTTCTGTGTGTGTGTGTTAAGCATGTGTGTGTGTGTGTTTCTGTGTGTGTGTTTCTGTGTGTGTGTGTCTTTCTGTGTGTGTGTGTTTCTGTGTGTGTCTGTTTCTGTGTGTGTGTGTGTGTTTCTGTATGTGTGTGTGTTTCTGTGTATGTGTGTGTGTTTCTGTATGTGTGTGTGTTTCTGTGTGTGTGTGTGTTTCTGTGTGTGTGTGTGTTTCTCTGTGTGTGTGTTTCTGTATGTGTGTGTGTGTTTCTGTGTGCCTGTGTTGCTGTGTGTGTGTGTGTTTCTGTGTGTGTGTGTGTTTCTGTATGTGTGTGTTCCTGTGTGTGTGTGTTTCTGTGTGTGTGTGTATGTGTGTGTGTTTCTGTGTGTGTGTCTTTCTTTATGTTTGCGTGTGTTTCTGTGAGTGTGTGTGTGTTTCTCTGTGTGTGTGTGTTTCTTTATGTGTGTGTGTTTCTGTGTGCGTTTGTGTGTTTCTGTGTGTGTGTGTGTGTGTTTCTGTATGTATGTGTTTCTGTGTGTGTGTGTGTTTCTGTGTGTTTTTGTGTGTTTCTGTGTGTGTGTTTCTGTATGTGTGTGTGTATTTCTGTGTGTGTCTGTTTATGTATGTGTGTGTTTCTGTGTGTGTGTGTGTTTCTGTGTGTGTGTGTGTGTTTCTTTATGTGAGAGTGTTTCTGTGTGTGTGTGTGTGTTTCTTTATGTGTGTGTGTGTTTCTGTGTGTGTGTGTGTGTTTCTGTGTGTGTGTGTGTTTCTTTATGTGTGTGTGTTTCTGTGTGTGTGTGTGTGTTCTGTATGTGTGTGTGTGTGTTTATGTATGTGTGTGTGTATCCGTGTATGTGTGTTGTGTTTCTGTATGTGTGTGTGTGTTTCTGTGTGTGTGTATGTTCTGTATGTGTTTTTGTGTTTTTGTATGTGTGTGTGTGTTTCTGTGCGTGTGTGTGTGTGTTAAGCATGTGTGTGTGTATTTCTGTGTAAGTGTTTCAGTATGTGTGTGTGTCTTTCTGTGTGTGTGTGTGTGTTTCTGTGTGTGTGTGTTTCTGTATGTGTGTGTGTTTCTGTATGTGTGTTTCTGTTTCTGTGTGTGTGTGTATATGTGTTTCTGTATGTATGTGTTTCTGTGTGTGTGTGTGTTTCTGTGTGTTTTTGTGTGTTTCTGTGTGTGTGTGTGTTTCTGTATGTGTGTGTGTGTTTCTGTGTGTGTGTGATTATGTATGTGTGTGTTTCTGTGTGTGTGTGTCTTTCTGTGTGTGTGTGTGTATGTGTGTGTGTTTCTGTGTGTGTATGTGTGTGTGTTTCTTTATGTGTGTGTATGTTTCTGTGTGTGTGTTTGTGTTTCTGTGTGTGTGTGTGTTTCTGTGTGTGTTTGTGTGTTTCTGTGTGTGTGTGTGTGTGTTTCTGTATGTATGTGTTTCTGTCTGTGTGTTTGTTTCTGTGTGTGTGTGTGTTTCTGTGTGTGTGTGTTTCTGTATGTGTGTGTGTTTCTGTGTGTGCGTGTGTGTGTTTCTGTGTGTGTGTGTGTGTGTTTCTGTATGTGTGTGTGTGTTTCTGTATGGGTGTTGTGTTTCTAGATGTGTATGTGTGCTTCTGTGTGTGTGTGTGTGTGTGTGGGTGTTAAGCATGTGTGTATGTGTGTTACTGTGTGTGTGTTTCAGTATGTGTGTGTGTCTTTCTGTGTGTGTGTGTGCGTTTCTGTGTGTGTGTTTCTGTGTGTGTGTGTGTGTTTCTTTATGTGTGTGTATGTGTGTTTCTGTATGTGTGTGTGTTTCTGTGTGTGTGTGTTTCTGTGTGTGTGTTTCTGTGTGTGTGTGTGTATATCTGTATGTGTGTGTGTGTTTCTGTGTGTGAGTGTTTCTGTATGTGTGTGTGTGTTTCTGTGTGTGTGTGTTTCTGTGTGTGTGTGTTTCTGTATGTGTGTGTATCTGTATGTGTGTGTGTTTCTGTGTGTGTGTGTGTGTGTGTGTTCTGTATGTGTGTGTGTGTGTGTTTCTGTATGTGTGTGTGTATCTGTGTGTGTATTTGTGTTTCTGTATGTGTGTATGTGTTTCTGTGTGTGTGTGTGTGTTCTGTATGTGTTTTTGTGTTTCTGCATGTGTGTGTGTGTTTCTGTGTGTGTGTGTGTGTTAAGCATGTGTGTGTGCGTGTGTTTCAGTATGTGTGTGTCTTTCTGTGTGTGTGTGTGTGTTTCTGTCTGTGTGTGTTTCTGTATGTGTGTGTGTTTCTGTATGTGTGTGTCTGTTTCTGTGTGTGTGTGTTTCTGTATGTGTGTGTGTTTCTGTGTGTGTGTGTTTCTGTATGTGTGTGTGTGTTTCTGTGGTGTGTGTTTCTGTATGTTTGTGTGTTTCTGTATGTGTGTGTCTGTTTCTGTGTGTGTGTGTTTCTGTATGTGTGTGTGTGTTTCTGTGTGTGTCTGTTTATGTATGTGTGTGTGTCTGTGTGTGTGTGTTTCTGTGTGTGTGTGTATGTGTGTGTGTTTCTGTGTGTGTGTGTTTCTTTATATGTGTGTGTGTGTTTCTTTATGTGTGTGTGTTTCTGTGTGTGTTTGTGTGTTTCTGTCTGTGTGTGTGTGTGTGTGTGTGTTTCTGTATGTATGTGTGTCTGTGTGTGTGTTTGTTTCTGTGTGTGTGTGTGTTTCTGTGTGTGTGTGTTTCTGTATGTGTGTGTGTTTCTGTGTGTGTGTGTGTGTTTCTGTGTGTGTGTGTGTGTTTCTGTATGTGTGTGTGTGTTTCTGTATGGGTGTTGTGTTTCTAGATGTGTATGTGTGTTTCTGTGTGTGTGTGTGTGTGTGTTAGGCATGTGTGTATGTGTGTTACTGTGTGTGTGTTTCAGTATGTGTGTGTGTCTTTCTGTGTGTGTTTGTGTGTTTCTGTGTGTGTGTGTGTGTTTCTGTATGTATGTGTTTCTGTGTGTGTGTTTCTGTGTGTGTGTGTGTGTGTTTCTGTGTGTGTGTGTTTTTGTATGTGTGTGTGTTTCTGTGTGTGTGTGTGTGTGTTTCTGTGTCTGTGTGTGTTTCTCTATGTGTGTGTGTGTTTCTGTATAGGTGTTGTGTTTCTAGATGTGTATGTGCGTTTCTGTGTGTGTGTGTGTGTGTGTTAAGCATGTGTGTGTGTTTCTGTGTGTGTGTTTCTGTGTGTGTGTGTCTTTCTGTGTGTGTATGTATGTTTCTGTGTGTGTGTGTTTCTGTGTGTGTGTGTGTGTGTGTTTCTGTATGTGTGTGTCTTTCTGTGTGTGTGTGTGTGTTTCTGTATGTGTGTGTGTTTCTGTGTGTGTGTGTGTTTCTGTGTGTGTGTGTGTTTCTCTGTGTGTGTGTTTCTGTATGTGTGTGTGTGTTTCTGTGTGCGTGTGTTGCTGTGTGTGTGTGTGTTTATGTGTGTGTGTGTGTTACTGTATGTGTGTGTTTCTGTGTGTGTGTGTGTGTTTCTGTGTGTGTGTATGTATGTGTGTTTCTGTGTGTGTGTGTTTCTTTATGTGTGCGTGAGTTTCTGTGAGTGTGTGTGTGTTTCTCTGTGTGTGTGTGTTTCTTTATGTGTGTGTGTTTCTGTGTGCGTTTGTGTGTTTCTGTGTGTGTGTGTGTGTGTTTCTGTATGTATGTGTTTCTGTGTGTGTGTGTGTTTCTGTGTGTTTTTGTGTGTTTCTGTGTGTGTGTGTTTCTGTATGTGTGCGTGTGTTTCTGTGTGTGTCTGTTCATGTATGTGTGTGTGTCTGTGTGTGTGTGTGTTTCTGTGTGTGTGTGTATGTGTGTGTGCTTCTGTGTGTGTGTGTGTTTCTTTATGTGTGTGTGTGTTTCTGTGTGTGTGTGTGTGTTTCTGTGTGTGTGTGTTTCTTTATGTGTGTGTGTTTCTGTGTGTGTTTGTGTGTTTCTGTGTGTGTGTTTCTGTGTGTGTTTGTGTATGTGTGTGTGTGTGTTTCTGTGTGTGTGTGTTTGTGTATGTGTGTGTGTTTCTGTGTGTGTGTGTGTTTCTGTATGTGTGTGTGTGTGTTTCTGTATGTGTGTGTGTGTTTCTGTGTGTGTGTGTGTGTTTCTGTGTGTGCGAGTTTCTGTATGTGTGTGTGTTTCTGTATGTGTGTGTGTGTGTATCTGTATTTGTGTGTGTGGGTTTCTGTGTGTGTGTGTGTTTCTGTGTGTGTGTGTGTTTCTGTATGTGTGTGTGTTTCTGTGTGTGTGTGTTTCTGTGTGTGTGTGTTTCTGTATGTGTGTGTGCGTTTCTGTGTGTGCGTGTGTTTCTGTATGTGCGTGTGTTTCTGTGTGTGTGAGTGTGTTTCTATGTGTGTGTGTTTCTGTATTTGTGTGTGTGTTTCTTTTTGTGTGTGTGTGTTTCTGTATGTGTGTGTGTGTTTCTGTGTGTGTGTGTATTTCTGTATGTGTGTTTGTGTTTCTGTATGTGTGTGTGTGTTTCTGTGTGTGTGTGTGTGTTTCTTTATGTTTGTGTGTGTTTCTGTGTGTGTGTGTGTGTTTCTGTGTGTGTGCGTGTTTCTGTGTGTGTGTATGTGTTTCTGTGTGTGTGTGTTTCTGTATGTGTGTGTAAATCTGTATGTGTGTGTGTTTCTGTGTGTGTGTTTGTGTTTCTGTATGTGTGTTTGTGTTTCTGTGTGTGTGAGTGTGTTTCTGTATGTGTCTGTGTGTTTCTGTGTGTGTGTGTGTTTATGTGTGTGTGTGTTTCTGTGTGTGTGTGTTTCTGTATGTGAGTGTGTGTTTCTGTATGTGTGTGTCTGTTTGTGTATGTGTGTGTGTGTGTTTCTGTGTGTGTGTGTTTTTCTGTATGTGTGTGTGTGTTTCTGTATGTGTGTGTGTGTTTCTGTGTGTGTGTGTTTCTGTGTGTGTGTTTCTGTATTTGTGTGTGTGTTTCTGTGTGTGTTTTTGTGTTTCTGTATGTGTGTGTGTGTGTTTCTCTGTGTGTGTGTTTCTGTATGTGTGTGTTTTTCTGTGTGTGTGTGTGTATCTGTATGTGTGTGTGTGTTTCTGTATGTGTGTGTGTGTTTCTGTGTGTGTGTGTTTCTGTTTATGTGTGTGTGTTTCTGTATGTGTGTGTGTATTTCTGTGTGTGTGTGTTTGTTTGTGTGTGTGTGTTTCTGTGTGTGTGTGTGTGTTTCTGTATGTGTGTGTGTGTTTCTGTATGTGTGTGTGTGTTTCTGTATGTGTATGTGTGTTTCTGTGTGTGTGTGTGTGTTTCTGTGTGTGTATTTCTGTATGTGTGTGTGTGTGTGTTTCTTTGTGTGTCTGTGTTTCTGTATGTGTGTGTGTGTGTTTCTTTGTGTGTGTATTTCTGTATGTGTGTGTGTGTTTCTGTATGTGTGTGTGTGTTTCTGTATGTGTGTGTATTCTGTGTGTGTGCGTGTGTTTCTGTATGTGTTTGTGTGTTTCTGTATTTGTGTGTGTGTTTCTGTATGTTTGTGTGTGTTTCTTTGTTTGTGTGTGTTTCTGTATGTGTGTGTGTGTGTGTTTCTTTGTTTGTGTATTTCTGTATGTGTGTGTGTGTTTCAGTATGTGCGTGTATGTTTCTGTGTGTGTGTGTGAGTTTCTGTATGTGTGTGTGTGTTTCTGTGTGTGTGTGTGTGTGTTTCTGTGTGTCTGTGTGTTTCTGTATGTGTGTGTGTGTGTTTCTGTGTGTGTGTGTGTTTCTGTATGTGTGTGTTTCTGTGTGTGTTTCTATATGTGTGTGTGTTTCTGTGTGTGTGTGTTTCTGTATGTGTGTGTGTGTTTATCTGTGTGTGTGTGTTTCTGTGTGTGTGTGTGTGTGTTTCTCGGTGCGTGTGTGTGTTTCTGTATGTGTGTATGTGTTTCTGTATGTGTTCGTGTGTTTCTGTGTGTGTGTGTGTGTGTGTGTGTTTATGTGAGTGTGTGTGTTTCTGTGTGTGTGAGTGTGTTTCTTTATGTGTGTGTGTGTTTCTGTGTGTGTGTCTTTGTGTGTTTGTGTGTGTGTGTGTGTTTCTGTATGTGTGTGTGTGTTTGTGTGTGTGTGTGTTTCTGTGTGTGTGTGTGTGTTTCTGTATGTGTTTCTGTGTGTGTGTGTGTGTTTCTGTGTGTGTGTGTTTCTGTATGTGTGTGTGTTTCTGTGCGTGTGTTTGTGTTTCTGTGTGTGTTTCTGTGTGTGTGTGTGTGTTTCTGTGTGTGTGTGTGTGTTTCTGTGTGTTTTTCTGTGTGTGTGTGTGTTTCTCTGTGTGTGTGTGTTTCTGTATTTGTGTGTGTGTTTCTGTGTGTGCGTGTGTATCTGTATGTGTGTGTGTGTATCTGTATTTGTGTGTGTGTTTCTGTGTGTGTGTGTGTTTCTGTGTGTGTGTATTTTTCTGTATGTGTGTGTGTGTTTCTCTGTGTGTGTGTGTGTTTCTGTGTGTGTGTGTGTGTTTCTGTGTGTTGGTGTTTCTGTATGTGTGTGTGTGTTTCTGTGTGTGTGTGTTTCTGTGTGTGTGTGTTTCTGTGCATGTATGTGTGTGCGTGTTTCTGTGTGTGTGTGTTTCTGTATGTGTGTGTGTGTTTCTGTGTGTGTGTGTTTCTGTGTGTGTGCGTGTTTCTGTGTGTGTGTGTGTGTGTTTCTGTATGTGTGTGTTTATCTGTGTGTGTATTTGTGTTTCTATATGTGTGTGTGTGTTTCTGTGTGTGTGTGTGTGTGTTCTGTATGTGTTTTTGTGTTTCTGTATGTGTGTGTGTGTTTCTGTATGTGTGTGTGTGTGTGTTTCTGTGTGTGTGTATTTCTGTATGTGTGTTTGTGTTTCTGTATGTGTGTGTGTTTCTGTATGTGCGTGTGTTTCTGTGTGTGTGTGTGTGTGTTTCTGTGTGTGTGTGTGTGTTTCTGTGTGTGTGTGTGTGTGTGTTTCTGTGTGTGTGTATTTCTGTATGTGTGTTTGTGTTTCTGTATGTATGTGTGTTTCTGTATGTGCGTGTGTTTCTGTGTGTGTGTGTGTGTGTGTTTCTGTGTGGATGTGTTTCTGTGTGTGTGTGTGTTTCTCTGTGTGTGTGTTTCTGTGTGTGTATGTTTCTGTATGTGTGTATTTCTGTATGTGTGTGTGTGTTTCTGTATGTGTGTGTGTGCTTCTGTGTGTGTGTGTTTCTGTGTGTGTGTGTGTGTGTGTTTCTGTGTGTGTGTATTTCTGTATGTGTGTGTGTGTTTCTGTATGTGTGTGTGTGCTTCTGTGTGTGTGTGTTTCTGTATGTGTGTGTGTGTGTTTCTGTGTGTGTGTGCTTCTGTATGTGTGTGTGTGTTTCTGTGTGTGTGTATGTGTTCTGTGTGTGGGTGTTTCTGTACGTGTGTATGTGATTCTGTGTGTGTGTGTGTGTGTGTTTCTGTGTGTGTGTGTTTCTGTGTTTGTGTGTGTTTTTCTGTGTGTGTGTTTCTGTGTGTGTGTGTTTCTGTGTGAGTGTGTTTCTGTATGTGTGTGTGTGTTTCTGTATGTGTGTGTCTGTTTCTGTGTGTGTGTCTTTCTGTGTGTGTATGTCTGTATGTGTGTGTGTGTTTCTGTATGTGTGTGTGTGTTTCTGTGTGTGTGTGTGTATCTGTATGTGTGTATGTTCCTGTGTGTGTGTGTGTGTGTTTCTGTGTGTGTGTGTATTTCTGTGTGTGTTTTTGTGTTTCTGTATGTGTGTGTGTGTGTTTCTGTGTGTGTGTGTGTGTTTCTGTATATGTGTGTTTCTGTGTGTGTATGTTTCTGTATGTGTGTGTGTGTTTCTGTATGTGTGTGTGTATTTCTGTGTGTGTGTGTGTGTGTTTCTGTGTGTGTGTTTCTGTTTGTGTGTGTGTGTGTTTCTCTGTGTGTGTGTTTCTGTATGTGTGTGTGTGTTTCTGTGTGTGTGTGTGTGTGTGTGTTTCTGTTTATGTATGTGTGTTTCTGTATGTGTGTGTGTATTTCTGTGTGTGTGTTTATGTGTGTGTTTGTGTGTGTGTGTGTGTTTCTGTATGCGTGTGTGTGTTTCTGTATGTGTGTGCGTTTCTGTATGTGTATGTGTGTTTCTGTGAGTGTGTGTTAACTATGTGTGTGTGTGTGTGTTTCTGTGTGTGTATTTCTGTATGTGTGTGTGTTTCTTTGTGTGTGTGTGTTTCTGTATGTGTGTGTGTGTGTTTCTTTGTGTGTGTATTTCTGTATGTGTGTGTGTGTTTCTGTATGTGTTTGAGTGTTTCTGTATGTGTGTGTGTATTTCTGTGTGTGTGTGTGTTTGTGTGTGTGTGTGTGTTTCTGTGTGTGTGTGTGTGTGTTTCTGTATGTGTTTGTTTGTTTCTGTATTTGTGTGTGTGTTTCTTTGTTTGTGTGTGTTTCTGTATGTGTGTGTGTGTGTTTCTGTATGTGTGTGTGTTTCTTTGTTTGTGTGTGTTTCTGTATGTGTGTGTGTGTGTGTTTCTGTGTGTGTGTATGTGTTTCTGTATGTGTTCGTGTGTTTCTGTGTGTGTGTGTGTGTGTTTATGTGAGTGTGTGTGTTTCTGTGTGTGTGTATGTGTTTCTGTATGTGTTCGTGTGTTTCTGTGTGTGTGAGTGTGTTTCTTTATGTGTGTGTGTGTTTCTGTGTGTGTGTCTTTGTGTGTATGTGTGTGTGTGTGTGTGTTTCTGTATGTGTGTGTGTGTTTGTGTGTGTGTTTCTGTGTGTGTGTGTGTGTTTCTGTATGTGTGTGTGTGTTTCTGTGTGTGTGTGTTTGTGTGTGTGTTTCTGTGTGTGTGTGTGTGTTTCTGTATGTGTGTGTGTGTTTCTGTGTGTGTGTGTTTCTGTATGTGTGTGTGTTTCTGTGCGTGTGTTTGTGTTTCTGTGTGTGTTTCTGTGTGTGTGTGTGTTTCTGTGTGTTTCTGTGTGTTTTTCTGTGTGTGTGTGTGTTTCTCTGTGTGTGTGTGTTTCTGTATTTGTGTGTGTGTTTCTGTGTGTACGTGTGTTTCGGTATGTGTGTGTGTGTATCTGTGTGTGTGTGTGTGTGTTTATGTGAGTGTGTGTGTGTTTCTGTACGTGTGTGTGTGTTTCTGTATGTGTGTGTGCTTCTGTGTGTGTGTGTTTCTGTATGTGTGTGTGTGTGTGTGTGTTTCTGTGTGTGTGTGCTTCTGTATGTGTGTGTGTGTTTCTGTGTGTGTGTATGTGTTCTGTGTATGCGTGTTTCTGTATGTGTGTATGTGATTCTGTGTGTGTGTGTGTGTGTGTTTCTGTGTGTGTGTGTTTTTGTGTGTGTGTGTGT
>NW_027254919.1:820000-835000 GCF_044704955.1 Pristiophorus japonicus | reverse complement strand
TTCTGTGTGTGTGTTTTTGTACGTGTGTGTGTGTTTCTGTGTGTGTGTTTCTGTGTGTGTGTGTTTCTGTGTGTGTGTTTCTGTATTTGTGTGTGTGTTTTTGTATGTGTGTGTGTGTTTCGTTGTGTGTGTGTGTGTTTCTGTATGTGTGTGTGTGTTTCTGTATGTGTATGTGTGTTTCTGCATGTATATGTGTGTTTCTGTGTGTGTGTATGTTAACTATGTGTGTGTGTGTGTGTTTCTGTGTGTGTGTTTTTGTATGTGTGTGTGTGTTTCTATGTGTGTGTGTTTCTGTGTGTGTGTGTTTCTGTGTGTGTGTGTTTCTGTATGTGTGTGTGTGTTTCTGTATGTGTGCGTGTGTTTCTGTATGTGTGTGTGTGTTTCTGTATATGTGTGTGTTTCTGTATGTGTGTGTGTTTCTGTATGTGTGTGTGTTTCTGTATGTGTGTGTGTTTCTGTGTGCATGGGTGTATGATTCTGTGTGTGTGTGTGTTTCTGTATGTGTGTGTGTGTTTCTGTGTGTGTGTGTGTGTTTCTGTATGTGTGTGTGTGTATCTGTGTGTGTGTGTGTGTTTATGTGAGTATGTGTGTGTTTCTGTATGTGTGTGTGTGTTTCTGTATGTGTGTGTGTGCTTCTGTGTGTGTGTGTTTCTGTATGTGTGTGTGTGTGTGTTTCTGTGTGTGTGTGCTTCTGTATGTGTGTGTGTGTTTCTGTGTGTGTGTATGTGTTTCTGTATGTGTTCGTGTGTTTCTGTGTGTGTGAGTGTGTTTCTTTATGTGTGTGTGTGTTTCTGTGTGTGTGTCTTTGTGTGTTTGTGTGTGTGTGTGTGTTTCTGTATGTGTGTGTGTGTGTTTCTGTGTGTGTGTGTGTGTTTCTGTATGTGTGTATGTTCCTGTGTGTGTGTGTGTGTGTTTCTACGTGTGTGTGTATTTCTGTGTGTGTTTTTGTGTTTCTGTATGTGTGTGTGTGTGTTTCTGTGTGTGTGTGTGTTTCTGTATATGTGTGTTTCTGTGTGTGTGAATGTTTCTGTATGTGTGTGTGTGTTTCTGTGTGTGTGTCTTTGTGTGTTTGTTTGTGTGTGTGTGTGTGATTCTGTATGTGTGTGTGTGTTTCTATATGTGTGTGTCTGTTTCTGTGTGTGTGTGTTTCTGTGTGTGTGTGTATGTTTCTGTGTGTGTGTGTGTTTCTGTATGTGTGTGTCTGTTTCTGTGTGTGTGTGTTTCTGTGTCTGTGTGTGTTTCTGTATGTGTGTGTGTGTTCTGTATGTGTGTGTGTTTCTGTATGTGTGTGTGTTTGTGTATATGTGTGTGTTTCTGCATGTGTGTGTGTGTTTCTGTGTGTGTAAGTGTGTTTCTGTATGTGTGTGTGTGTTTCTGTGTGTGTGTTTATGTGTATGTGTGTGTGTTTCTGTGTGTGTGTGTGTTTCTGTATGTGTGTGTGTTTCTGTGTGTGTGTGTGTGTTTCTTTGTGTGTGTGTGTTTCTGTATGTGTGTGTGTGTTTCTTTGTGTGTGTGTGTTTCTGTATGTGTGTGTGTGTGTTTCTTTGTGTGTGTATTTCTGTATGTGTGTGTGTGTTTCTGTATGTGTGTGTGTTTCTGTATGTGTGTGTGTGTTTCTGTGTGTGTGTGTGTTTGTGTGTGTGTGTGTGTTTCTGTGTGTGTGTGTGTTTCTGTATGTGTTTGTTTGTTTCTGTATTTGTGTGTGTGTTTCTTTGTTTTTGTGTGTTTCTGTATGTGTGTGTGTGTGTGTGTTTCTGTATGTGTGTGTTTCTTTGTGTGTGTTTCTGTATGTGTGTGTGTGTGTTTCTGTGTGTGTGTATGTGTTTCTGTATGTGTTCGTGTGTTTCAGTGTGTGTGTGTGTGTTTATGTGAGTGTGTGTGTTTCTGTGTGTGTGTATGTGTTTCTGTATGTGTTCGTGTGTTTCTGTGTGTGTGAGTGTCTTTCTTTATGTTTGTGTGTGTTTCTGTGTGTGTGTCTTTGTGTGTTTGTGTGTGTGTGTGTGTGTGTGTTTCTGTATGTGTGTGTGTGTTTCTGTGTGTGTGTGTGTGTGTTTCTGTGTGTGTGTGTGTGTTTCTGTGTGTGTGTGTTTCTGTATGTGTGTGTGTTTCTGTGCGTGTGTTTGTGTTTCTGTGTGTGTTTCTGTGTGTGTGTTTCTGTGTGTTTTTCTCTGTGTGAGTGTGTTTCTGTGTGTGTGTGTGTTTCTGTATTTGTGTGTGTGTTTCTGTGTATGCGTGTGTTTCTGTATGTGTGTGTGTGTATCTGTGTGTGTGTGTGTGTGTTTATGTGAGTGTGTGTGTGTTTCTGTATGTGTGTGTGTGTTTCTGTATGTGTGTGTGTGCTTCTGTGTGTGTGTGTTTCTGTATGTGTTTGTGTGTGTTTCTCTGTGTGTGTGCTTCTGTATGTGTGTGTGTGTGTTTCTGTGTGTGTGTATGTGTTCTGTGTGTGGGTGTTTCTGTACGTGTGTATGTGATTCTGTGTGTGTGTGTGTGTGTGTGTTTCTGTGTGTGTGTGTTTCTGTGTTTGTGTGTGTTTTTCTGTGTGTGTGTTTCTGTGTGAGTGTGTTTCTGTATGTGTGTGTGTGTTTCTGTATGTGTGTGTCTGTTTCTGTGTGTGTGTCTTTCTGTGTGTGTGTGTCTGTATGTGTGTGTGTGTTTCTGTATGTGTGTGTGTGTTTCTGAGTGTGTGTGTGTTTCTGTATGTGTGTATGTTCCTGTGTGTGTGTGTGCGTGTTTCTGTGTGTGTGTGTATTTCTGTGTGTGTTTTTGTGTTTCTGTATGTGTGTGTGTGTGTTTCTGTGTGTGTGTGTGTTTCTGTATATGTGTGTTTCTGTGTGTGTATGTTTCTGTATGTGTGTGTGTGTTTCTGTATGTGTGTGTGTATTTCTGTGTGTGTGTGTGTGTTTCTGTGTGTGTGTTTCTGTTTGTGTGTGTGTGTGTTTCTCTGTGTGTGTGTTTCTGTATGTGTGTGTGTGTTTCTGTGTGTGTGTGTGTGTTTCTGTTTATGTATGTGTGTTTCTGTATGTGTGTGTGTATTTCTGTGTGTGTGTGTTTATGTGTGTGTTTGTGTGTGTGTGTGTGTGTGTTTCTGTATGTGTGTGTGTGTTTCTGTATGTGTGTGCGTTTCTGTATGTGTATGTGTGTTTCTGTGTGTGTGTGTTGTTGTAGGAGGTAGGCACCTTTAGAATATACCAGAATACTAGGCATTAGGCACCTGCTAGATATATCTAAACGCATATAAGTTTAAAGTGGCCACACATAAAATGGCTGCCCAGGCATGATGGGAAATCAGGTAGTCAAGCTGTGAACTGTTGAATGTTCAATGACCGAGCAATAACCCTGTGAGGCCCACTATAGGAATGCCTTGGATGCAGGATAAGAATAATGAGGAGAGAACCCATCTCCCATATTCAAGGCCATAAACCAATTAATTCCCCAGGAAGAAAGAGATAAGAGAAACCTGGATACGGTCCTGAGTTTTTCCTTCCCGCTGAGCGTAATAAAAGCTGCTTCAGCATTGGAACCGACCCTGAGTGTTGAGTGATTCTTCTAAGAAAACACTAACGCTAACAATGGCGTAGTCGACGGGATTTCCCGGAGTCGCTGGACGCCCTTGGAAAAAAAAAACCCGGGTGAGTATAAAAAACAATTTTTAAGTATAAAGGGTGCGGAAGGTGGAAGCTGGTTGATCGACATGAGGAGACGGTCTAATATCTCAAACGCCTAGCCTGAGCCTGAATTAAGAGGACTTTTGTCCCACGTGACGGCCAGGAACCAAGTAGGCGTAGGGAACACACTTAGACCGTGGGATCGTGATACCGAGAGACATCTTCCGGACCCAGTAGTGTAATTTGAAATACCCCGGGATAGAACCAAGCGGTGTACAGCGGCTAACGGAATCCAAACCTGTGAACAGGGTCGGACCAACGGGCTGAGCGGTGGTAGGTAGTCGTTAAGGATACGTAGAGCACTGCGGGAATTGCTTAAATGCGTTTTTAAGAATTGTATAAGTTTGTGTAACAGCAGAACTTGTGACCTGACAGTAGCCAAGAGACAGTTTACTACAAGTCGCGCTAGAAAGAAAGCGGACCGCTGAGAGTAGATTCCTAACGGTAGTAGTCCTACCCAGGAATGGCCATGAAAACAAGTAAACTCGAGTGGGGACCAGAAGGGTCGCTTACCCGCCACCTGGCGGAAAAACAAAAGAAGCTAATTGAAAAAAATGATTAAAGCAGGGTGGAATCCTCAGGAATTAGTTATGTGAGGAATTATTTAGATAAAACTACGAATTCCCTGAAAGGTCATGGATCCAAAAATAGAGCCGGCCAAAACAAGAAGAGAGACTGTTGTAAATGTCTGATCGTTGAGTGAGAAGTGTCTGTGTGATTTTTGACTGCAGAATGAATTTTTTTATGTTTTCATGTTCCGAAAGCCTGGTTGGAAGAGGAATGCAAGTGTCTGTTTATTTTAGAAACAGAGTGAAAGTCTTTTTTTAAACCCTTTGTAATGTTGTCCTGTATGTGGGAAGTTTTAAGACATTTAAGTTAGAAACGCAGGTGTGGATTTATTCGGATGATAAGTTACGGAGCTAGGAAAATAAACAAATAAAGAATAGGTTTGTTGAGCAAAATATTTATTTGACATGCTCACTTACTTGCCGAAAGAAAACATGCAATGATTGATTGGGTTGAAAGACATAAATTTAGTCTCGGAATGAGATAAAGAATGCTTTAAAAAAAAAGAGCTTCTAAAAAAAAAAGTTTTAAATAAAGATTGAAATTACAACGTTTGAATTGGGATTTTGAGATATTCAGAGAAGGCACAGGAAATACTGAGGTGGATTTAAAAAAAAAAGAGAAAGATTAAATTAAATCTGATCAGGTCAAACTCCTGGGCAAGTGGCGAGCTATCTGAGAAGGTGTAAAAGGAACTTTTGGAAAATGTTAAAAAACAGCAAGCTTTAGTAACGACTTTGAAACTGGAGCATTTTGAGATAACGAAAGGCAGCACTCAAAAGCTGGACTTCATTCCAGTTATGGAGAAAAAGAAAAAGATAAAGACGCCACTTTGAAAGTAAACAAATGATTTTAAATTAACAACTTTATGGAGTTATGAACCCTCCGTGTAAAATACAAAACCTAATTTGAAGAAAAAAAAAGATGTAACGGACTAAATGGAAAAAGACATAACTTACTAAATACTAGTTGATGTTTGCTGTGAAAAAGATATTGGTTTAATTAGAAGAGGAAAAAAAAAATTGGATTAAGTAAAAAACACTCTACATGGATTCGAATTTTCAATTATGAAAAAGTTTCAATGCAGTTTGAAAAGATTTCCAAAATGGACAGTGTTTATCAAAAATGTCCCGAACAGTCTAAACAAGCAGGAGGGTTTTGAAGATAACGAGGAGAAAGAGAGAAATAAAAAAAAAACAGAATTGAATTTCAGTAAACAAAATTGCTATTGTATGTGTGGTCTTGTTTTAAAACAATTTAAAAAAAAATTATTTGGCAAGTACTTGAATTAGAAGTTAAGAAAACATTGGAGTTTACTCTAATGATTTATGCTGTTTAACGGATTCCTAATTTCGAAGCCAGTTTTGAAGGCACAAAGACTTTTTTTCAGATGATTACGTGAAGTCACGTAATGACATCAGGTCTTCTTACAAACCTGTAAAGGAGTTAACCCTTTCCATTGACAGCCGTGTTATACTGAACATTATTAATTTGGATTTAAAAAAAAAGACTCACCTAACAGAGGAAACAAAAATAAAAACAGAACTAGCTTATGTAATAATACTTGCCTGATACAATAAAGAAATAGATATTCAATAAAACAAATTGAAGAGTTAAAAGCTAAGATAAACAGGCTGGAAGAGATAACGGGACTAGACGGATAGTGCAGTGCGCAGCCATAGCACCATCACCTCTGGCAATAGAGCCAATGTACCCCACGGTGGGTAGGTGTAGTCCACAAACCCAACCTAACGGTAAAGCAGACAGCGATGTTTGGAGGAATAGCTTTGGCCTTGGTCATAGGAGTTTGGGTAATATTTAAGTGGGTAAAGACACGGGCGCACGCCCTACAGATTCAGCTCGAAATGGTTCGATTATAACCTTGTGCTTCTGATTTTGCAGGGTGACAGGGACACTCGTAGAGCAAAAAACTTAACCCCTGGTGACGACCAGGCCGTCTGTTTAAAATTACAGATAATACTTACCGGAATGGGAATACGAACGGCGCTACTCGTAATATGGATAGCCCTGCGACATACACGAACCCTGGGCAACACCGACGGACAGCAGAGCACGCTGGAAATAAACAATTACATGAACTATGGAGTGTTGTTCAATTTGACGGACGGAATATGTGTTCCAGCGACTAAGGATTGGAGCAAGGACAGAACTTATTTTAATGCATGGTTACAAGTGAATCCTAATAAGGACCGGGTATGTGTACAGTGCTCCACGGGTATAAGGAGCAGCTGCATTAAACGGAGGGATGTCAAAGGGCCCGATGAATGTACTTTCGGCATAATTTGTGCGCCTCCGGGACAATCCCAGCAATCAGTCATCCGCAAGAAGGGAATGGGGCTGTGTGGGTATTACGAGGAGGCGGGGGTGGCTGCAATATCATTGTATGTATGTTTCTCACCCCCTCCAACACCGCGCCCCATAAGAATCACTACATTGCCCGAAGAACTGCCTTGTCCCATAACTACTAAGGGACCAGAAAATGGGATTGCAATGTACAACGAAGGGGAATTATTGTATGATAATGTTAAACATGAAATTGTGCCTGTTCTGATCAATATTTCAGGCATCCAGATGCCGGAATATTGTACCGAACAGTCAAGGAAGATGTACAATGTATTAAGTAAAGTCGTAATGCAGCAGGCTGCCGATGCCATGGGTGCCAGTAAGTTCCGGGGACAGGGGTTAGCACCCAGGGTGAAGAGGGAAATAGTAAATGATGTTGCTACCGTTTTCAATGCAGGAACCTCCGTAGTGAACTCGATAGACATACAAGGGCTAAATGAGAGGGTAGAACAGCTTAAAGGGGTGATGAAGGGGTTATTGGAGAGGGTGGAGCAAAACCAGGAAGACCAGGCCAACCTAGGAAAGGAGGGTGCCGAAATCCAGTTGGATGGCATCTCAGTCCTGGAAGCTCACGCTAAAACCATCAATCACCTCATTGATAGAGAACAAGAAGATACAATAAAGCAAAGACAGGGGCAACTCTGTCATGCTTATGGTCTGTGGATGGTGGGACAGATCCGCCACAACCTCGACCAGATCCAACGCGGGGAAGTACCCGATTGGATAGACAGTTCACATTTAGCTCAGTTGGCGAACCAAAGGGGGACACTGGATAATTGTACTCTGAAGGGACTGACCCGAGTATACCCCGCAATTCCAGATTGCCATGGGTAGGACTACCGGGATAGGGATAGTCCTTTTGATCCCTATAGCAACGCCGGACTCAGGGCCGTTCCCCTTATACCAACTAGAGAATATCGGAGTAATACGGGAAAATGTCTCCATACGCTACTACCTGACCACCACCTCTGCCGTTCGTCGAAACAACATACTTACTGGGATTTCCCTAGCAGATTGCAAGCAAAGGGGGGGAAATCACAGTATGCCCTCACCCGGTGGGCCGAGGTGAACTAGACGAGTGCGGGTTTAACCGAACCAACGGGTGTGTACTAGAAATAGTGCCCGCACACATGCACTTCGCGAGGGCAGGCTACGGAGGGAGGGGAAGATACTGCGTCTCTACCACAGAGCGTTCATACGAGTATAATGACCTGCAGTGCCCTATACCACAGCCAAACTTTTGCTTTACACCACGACGACCTGTCGCGATCGGGCAAGCGCATATCACACAAGTTAGGCGCCGGAAGTCCGAAATTATTGAAGTAACTGATCAGCTCCATGATCATTTGCAGGATTATGACGAGCCAGAGCAGGTCCCTATCCCACATCTCACGGAGGTATTACGGGAGTTAAGGCTCAGAGTGGGGCAATCCGTAAAACTCTATCACCAGCTACAAACTAAAATCAAAGAACTGGAAGAAGATACCGAGGTAGACTTACAAAGTCAGAGTTGGTGGAGAAAGGTCTGGGACTGGGGAATAAATATGAACATCCACCCATGGATCCGAATTATTTCACACACACTGGTCGGTATACAATTGATCTTAGCAATAACATGGGGCGTAATGGCCTGCCAGGCATGCAGACACCACGCACAACGAAGACGGACAAATCACCGTTCCCTGGATACTAAACAAGCCTGTTTTATAAGGGGGCAGGAGGATTTGGTCTTTGTCAATTCGATTTAAGCAACCGGGACTCCTGAAACCGCGTGACTGGCCAGCACGTTGAGGCAGGGAGTACCGGGCCGTGCACAAAATCTAATAAAGGTCGAATGATCGGTTAAAAGGGGACTAGGACTAGTCCCTTTACCGAAAGGGGGAGTTGTTGTAGGAGGTAGGCACCTTTAGAATATACCAGAATACTAGGCATTAGGCACCTGCTAGATATATCTAAACGCATATAAGTTTAAAGTGGCCACACATAAAATGGCTGCCCAGACATGATGGGAAATCAGGTAGTCAAGCTGTGAACTGTTGAATGTTCAATGACCGAGCAATAACCCTGTGAGGCCCACTATAGGAATGCCTTGGATGCAGGATAAGAATAATGAGGAGAGAACCCATCTCCCATATTCAAGGCCATAAACCAATTAATTCCCCAGGAAGAAAGAGATAAGAGAAACCTGGATACGGTCCTGAGTTTTTCCTTCCCGCTGAGCGTAATAAAAGCTGCTTCAGCATTGGAAACGACCCTGAGTGTTGAGTGATTCTTCTAAGAAAACACTAACGCTAACAGTGTTAACTATGTGTGTGTGTGTGTGTTTCTGTGTGTGTATTTCTGTATGTGTGTGTGTTTCTTTGTGTGTGTGTGTTTCTGTATGTGTGTGTGTGTGTTTCTTTGTGTGTGTATTTCTGTATGTGTGTGTGTGTTTCTGTATGTGTTTGAGTGTTTCTCTATGTGTGTGTGTATTTCTGTGTGTGTGTGTGTTTGTGTGTGTGTGTGTGTTTCTGTGTGTGTGTGTGTGTTTCTGTATGTGTTTGTTTGTTTCTGTACTTGTGTGTGTGTTTCTTTGTTTGTGTGTGTTTCTGTATGTGTGTGTGTGTGTGTTTCTGTATGTGTGTGTGTTTCTTTGTTTGTGTGTGTTTCTGTATGTGTGTGTGTGTGTGTTTCTGTGTGTGTGTATGTGTTTCTGTATGTGTTCGTGTGTTTCTGTGTGTGTGTGTGTGTGTGTTTATGTGAGTGTGTGTGTTTCTGTGTGTGTGTATGTGTTTCTGTATGTGTTCGTGTGTTTCTGTGTGTGTGAGTGTGTTTCTTTATGTGTGTGTGTGTTTCTGTGTGTGTGTCTTTGTGTGTTTGTGTGTGTGTGTGTGTTTCTGTATGTGTGTGTGTGTTTGTGTGTGTGTTTCTGTGTGTGTGTGTGTGTTTCTGTATGTGTGTGTGTGTTTCTGTGTGTGTGTGTTTCTGTATGTGTGTGTGTTTCTGTGCGTGTGTTTGTGTTTCTGTGTGTGTTTCTGTGTGTGTGTGTGTTTCTGTGTGTTTCTGTGTGTTTTTCTGTGTGTGTGTGTGTTTCTCTGTGTGTGTGTGTTTCTGTATTTGTGTGTGTGTTTCTGTGTGTACGTGTGTTTCGGTATGTGTGTGTGTGTATCTGTGTGTGTGTGTGTGTGTTTATGTGAGTGTGTGTGTGTTTCTGTACGTGTGTGTGTGTTTCTGTATGTGTGTGTGCTTCTGTGTGTGTGTGTTTCTGTATGTGTGTGTGTGTGTGTGTTTCTGTGTGTGTGTGCTTCTGTATGTGTGTGTGTGTTTCTGTGTGTGTGTATGTGTTCTGTGTATGCGTGTTTCTGTATGTGTGTATGTGATTCTGTGTGTGTGTGTGTGTGTGTTTCTGTGTGTGTGTGTTTTTGTGTGTGTGTGTGTGTTTTTCTGTGTGTGTGTTTCTGTGTGTGAGTGTTTCTGTGTGAGTGTGTTTCTGTATGTGTATGTGTGTTTCTGTATGTGTGTGTCTGTTTCTGTGTGTGTGTCTTTCTGTGTGTGTGTGTTTCTGTATGTGAGTGTGTGTTTCTGTGTGTGTGTGTGTTTCTGTATGTGTGTATGTTCCTGTGTGTGTGTGTGTGTTTCTGTGTGTGTTTCTGTGTGTGTGTGTGTTTCTGTGTGTGTGTGTATTTCTGTGTGTGTTTTTGTGTTTCTGTATGTGTGTGTGTGTTTCTGTGTGTGTGTGTTTCTGTATATGTGTGTTTCTGTGTGTGTATGTTTCTGTATGTGTGTGTGTATTTCTGTGTGT
The DNA here is from genome assembly GCF_044704955.1 of Pristiophorus japonicus. NCBI lineage: Eukaryota > Metazoa > Chordata > Chondrichthyes > Pristiophoridae > Pristiophorus > Pristiophorus japonicus. Next base: position 824,623 of record NW_027254919.1, on the reverse strand, counting down.
GTGTTTCTTTATGTGTGTGTGTGTTTCTGAGTGTGTGTGTGTTTCTGTATGTGTGTGTGTGTTTCTGTATGTGTGTGTGTGTTTCTGTATGTGTATGTGTGTTTCTGTATGTGTGTGCATGTTAACTATGTGTGTGTGTGTGTGTTTCTGTGTGTGTGTTTTTGTATGTGTGTGTGTGTTTCTGTGTGTGTGTGTTTCTGTGTGTGTGTGTTTCTGTGTGTGTGTTTCTGTATTTGTGTGTGTGCTTTTGTATGTGTGTGTGTGTTTCTTTGTGTGTGTGTGTGTTTCTGTATGTGTGTGTGTGTTTCTGTATGTGTATGTGTGTTTCTGCATGTGTATGTGTGTTTCTGTGTGTGTGTATGTTAGCTATGTGTGTGTGTGTGTGTTTCTGTGTGTGTGTTTTTGTATGTGTGTGTGTGTTTCTGTGTGTGTGTGTTTCTGTGTGTGTGTATTTCTGTGTGTGTGTGTTTCTGTATTTGTGTGTGTGTTTCTGTATGTGTGCGTGTGTTTCTGTATGTGTGTGTGTGTTTCTGTATATGTGTGTGTTTCTGTATGTGTGTGTGTGTTTCTGTCTGTGTGTGTGTTTCTGTATGTGTGTGTGTTTCTGTGTGCATGGGTGTATGTTTCTGTGTGTGTGTGTGTTTCTGTATGTGTGTGTGTGTTTGTGTTTCTGTATGTGTGTGTGTTTCTGTGTGTGTGTGTATTTCTGTATGTGTGTGTGTTTCTGTGTGTGTGTTTGTGTTTCTGTATGTGTATGTGTGTTTCTGTATGTGTGTGTCTGTTTCTGTGTGTGTGTCTTTCTGTGTGTGTGTTTCTGTATGTGAGTGTGTGTTTCTGTGTGTGTGTGTTTCTGTATGTGTGTATGTTCCTGTGTGTGTGTGTGTGTGTTTCTGTGTGTGTGTGTATTTCTGTGTGTGTTTTTGTGTTTCTGTATGTGTGTGTGTGTGTTTCTGTGTGTGTGTGTGTTTCTGTATATGTGTGTTTCTGTGTGTGTATGTTTCTGTATGTGTGTGTGTGTTTCTGTATGTGTGTGTGTATTTCTGTGTGTGTGTGTGTGTGTTTCTGTGTGTGTGTTTCTGTTTGTGTGTGTGTGTGTTTCTCTGTGTGTGTGTTTCTGTATGTGTGTGTGTGTTTCTCTGTGTGTGTGTTCTGTATGTGTGTGTGTTTCTGTATGTGTGTGTGTTTCTGTGTATGTGTTTGTGTTTCTGTATGTGTGTGTGTTTCTGTATGTGGGTGTGTGTTTCTGTGTGTGTGAGTGTGTTTCTGTATGTGTGTGTGTGTTTCTGTGTGTGTGTGTGTTTATGTGTGTGTGTGTATTTCTGTGTGTGTGTGTTTCTGTATGTGAGTGTCTGTTTGTGTATGTGTGTGTGTGTGTTTCTGTGTGTGTGTGTTTCTGTATGTGTGTTTGTTTCTGTATGTGTGTGTGTGTGTTTCTGTGTGTGTTTTTGTGTTTCTGTATGTGTGTGTGTGTGTTTCTCTGTGTGTGTGTTTCTGTATGTGTGTGTGTTTCTGTATGTGTGTGTGTGTTTCTGTGTGTGTGTGTGTGTGTGTTTCTGTTTATGTGTGTGTGTTTCTGTATGTGTGTGTGTATTTCTGTGTGTGTGTGTGTGTGTTTGTGTGTGTGTGTGTGTTTCTGTGTGTGTGTGTGTTTCTGTATGTGTGTGTGTGTGTTTCTGTGTGTGTGTGTGTGTTTCTGTATGTGTGTGTTTCTGTGTGTGTGTGTTTCTGTATGTGTGTGTGTTTCTGTGTGTGTGTGTTTCTGTATGTGTGTGTGTGTTTCTGTGTGTGTGTGTGTTTCTGTGTGTGTGTGTGTGTTTCTCGGTGCGTGTGTGTGTTTCTGTATCTGTGTATGTGTTTCTGTATGTGTTTGTGTGTTTCTGTGTGTGTGTGTGTTTATGTGAGTGTGTGTGTTTCTGTGTGTGTGGGTGTGTTTCTTTATGTGTGTGTGTGTTTCTGTGTGTGTGTCTTTGTGTGTTTGTGTGTGTGTGTGCTTCTGTATGTGTGTGTGTGTTTGTGTGTGTGTGTGTGTGTTTCTGTGTGTGTGTGTGTGTTTCTGTATGTGTTTCTGTGTGTGTGTGTTTCTGTATGTGTGTGTGTGTTTCTGTGTGTGTGTGTGTTTCTGTGTGTGTGTGTGTGTTTCTCGGTGCGTGTGTGTGTTTCTGTATCTGTGTATGTGTTTCTGTATGTGTTTGTGTGTTTCTGTGTGTGTGTGTGTTTATGTGAGTGTGTGTGTTTCTGTATGTGTGTGTGTGTTTCTGTGTGTGTGTGTTTCTGTATATGTGTGTTTCTGTGTGTGTATGTTTCTGTATGTGTGTGTGTATTTCTGTGTGTGTGTTTCTTTATGTGTGTGTGTGTTTCTGAGTGTGTGTGTGTTTCTGTATGTGTGTGTGTGTTTCTGTATGTGTGTGTGTGTTTCTGTATGTGTATGTGTGTTTCTGTATGTGTGTGCATGTTAACTATGTGTGTGTGTGTGTGTTTCTGTGTGTGTGTTTTTGTATGTGTGTGTGTGTTTCTGTGTGTGTGTGTTTCTGTGTGTGTGTGTTTCTGTGTGTGTGTTTCTGTATTTGTGTGTGTGCTTTTGTATGTGTGTGTGTGTTTCTTTGTGTGTGTGTGTGTTTCTGTATGTGTGTGTGTGTTTCTGTATGTGTATGTGTGTTTCTGCATGTGTATGTGTGTTTCTGTGTGTGTGTATGTTAGCTATGTGTGTGTGTGTGTGTTTCTGTGTGTGTGTTTTTGTATGTGTGTGTGTGTTTCTGTGTGTGTGTGTTTCTGTGTGTGTGTGTTTCTGTGTGTGTGTGTTTCTGTATTTGTGTGTGTGTTTATGTATGTGTGCGTGTGTTTCTGTATGTGTGTGTGTGTTTCTGTATATGTGTGTGTTTCTGTATGTGTGTGTGTGTTTCTGTCTGTGTGTGTGTTTCTGTATGTGTGTGTGTTTCTGTGTGCATGGGTGTATGTTTCTGTGTGTGTGTGTGTTTCTGTATGTGTGTGTGTGTTTGTGTTTCTGTATGTGTGTGTGTTTCTGTGTGTGTGTGTATTTCTGTATGTGTGTGTGTTTCTGTGTGTGTGTTTGTGTTTCTGTATGTGTATGTGTGTTTCTGTATGTGTGTGTCTGTTTCTGTGTGTGTGTCTTTCTGTGTGTGTGTTTCTGTATGTGAGTGTGTGTTTCTGTGTGTGTGTGTTTCTGTATGTGTGTATGTTCCTGTGTGTGTGTGTGTGTGTTTCTGTGTGTGTGTGTATTTCTGTGTGTGTTTTTGTGTTTCTGTATGTGTGTGTGTGTGTTTCTGTGTGTGTGTGTGTTTCTGTATATGTGTGTTTCTGTGTGTGTATGTTTCTGTATGTGTGTGTGTGTTTCTGTATGTGTGTGTGTATTTCTGTGTGTGTGTGTGTGTGTTTCTGTGTGTGTGTTTCTGTTTGTGTGTGTGTGTGTTTCTCTGTGTGTGTGTTTCTGTATGTGTGTGTGTGTTTCTGTGTGTGTGTGTTCTGTATGTGTGTGTGTTTCTGTATGTGTGTGTGTTTCTGTGTATGTGTTTGTGTTTCTGTATGTGTGTGTGTTTCTGTATGTGGGTGTGTGTTTCTGTGTGTGTGAGTGTGTTTCTGTATGTGTGTGTGTGTTTCTGTGTGTGTGTGTGTTTATGTGTGTGTGTGTATTTCTGTGTGTGTGTGTTTCTGTATGTGAGTGTCTGTTTGTGTATGTGTGTGTGTGTGTTTCTGTGTGTGTGTGTTTCTGTATGTGTGTCTGTTTCTGTATGTGTGTGTGTGTGTTTCTGTGTGTGTTTTTGTGTTTCTGTATGTGTGTGTGTGTGTTTCTCTGTGTGTGTGTTTCTGTATGTGTGTGTGTTTCTGTATGTGTGTGTGTGTTTCTGTGTGTGTGTGTGTGTGTGTTTCTGTTTATGTGTGTGTGTTTCTGTATGTGTGTGTGTATTTCTGTGTGTGTGTGTGTGTGTTTGTGTGTGTGTGTGTGTTTCTGTGTGTGTGTGTGTTTCTGTATGTGTGTGTGTGTGTTTCTGTGTGTGTGTGTGTGTTTCTGTATGTGTGTGTTTCTGTGTGTGTGTGTTTCTGTATGTGTGTGTGTTTCTGTGTGTGTGTGTTTCTGTATGTGTGTGTGTGTTTCTGTGTGTGTGTGTGTTTCTGTGTGTGTGTGTGTGTTTCTCGGTGCGTGTGTGTGTTTCTGTATCTGTGTATGTGTTTCTGTATGTGTTTGTGTGTTTCTGTGTGTGTGTGTGTTTATGTGAGTGTGTGTGTTTCTGTGTGTGTGGGTGTGTTTCTTTATGTGTGTGTGTGTTTCTGTGTGTGTGTCTTTGTGTGTTTGTGTGTGTGTGTGCTTCTGTATGTGTGTGTGTGTTTGTGTGTGTGTGTGTGTGTTTCTGTGTGTGTGTGTGTGTTTCTGTATGTGTTTCTGTGTGTGTGTGTGTTTCTGTGTGTGTGTTTCTGTATGTGTGTGTGTTTCTGTGCGTGTGTTTGTGTTTCTGTGTGTGTATCTGTGTGTGTGTGTGTTTCTGTGTGTGTGTGTGTGTGTTTCTGTGTGTTTTTCTGTGTGTGTGTGTGTTTTTCTCTGTGTGTGTGTGTTTCTGTATTTGTGTGTGTGTTTATGTGTGTGTGTGTGTGTTTCTGTATGTGTGTGTG
>NW_027254919.1:792500-807500 GCF_044704955.1 Pristiophorus japonicus | reverse complement strand
GTTACTATGTGTGTATGTTTCTGTATGTGTGTGTGTGTTTCTGTATGTGTGTGTGTATTTCTGTGTGTGTGTGTGTGTTTCTGTGTGTGTGTTTCTGTATGTGTGTGTGTGTTTCTGTGTGTGTATGTGTTTCTGTATGTGTGTGTGTGTTTCTGTATGTGTGTGTGTGTTTCTGTATGTGTATGTGTGTTTCTGTGTGTGTGTGTGTTTCTGTGTGTGTGTTTCTGTATTTGTGTGTGTGGTTTTGTATGTGAGTGTGTGTTTCTTTGTGTGTGTGTGTGTTTCTGTATGTGTGTGTATGTTAACTATGTGTGTGTGTGTGTGTTCCTGTGTGTGTGTTTTTGTATGTGTGTGTGTGTTTATGTGTGTGTGTGTTTCTGTGTGTGTGTGTTTCTGTGTGTGTGTGTTTCTGTATTTGTGTGTGTGTTTCTGTATGTGTGCGTGTGTTTCTGTATGTGTGTGTGTGTTTCTGTATATGTGTGTGTTTCTGTATGAGGGTGTATGTTTCTGTGTGTGTGTGTTTCTGTATGTGTGTGTGTGTTTCTGTATGTGTGTGTCTGTTTCTGTGTGTGTGTGTTTCTGTGTGTGTGTGTGTTTCTGTATGTGTGTGTGTTTCTGTGTGTGTGTGTATTTCTGTATGTGTGTGTGTTTCCGTGTGTGTGTTTGTGTTTCTGTATGTGTGTGTGTTTCTGTATGTGTGTGTGTGTTTCTGTGTGTGTGAGTATGTTTCTGTATGTGTGTGTGTGTTTCTGTGTGTGTGCTTATGTGTGTGTGTGTGTTTCTGTGTGTGTGTGTGTATGTTTCTTTGTGTGTGTGTGATTCTGTATGTGTGTGTGTGTGTTTCTATATGTGTGTGTCTGTTTCTGTGTGTCTGTGTTTCTGTGTGTGTGTGTGTATGTTTCTGTGTGTGTGTGTGCTTCTGTATGTGTGTGTGTGTTTCTGTATGTGTGTGTCTGTTTCTGTGTGTGTGTGTGTTTCTGTGTGTGTGTGTGTTTCTGTATGTGTGTGTGTGTTCTGTATGTGTGTGTGTTTCTGTATGTGTGTGTGTTTGTGTATATGTGTGTGTTTCTGCATGTGTGTGTGTGTTTCTGTGTGTGTGAGTGTGTTTCTGTATGTGTGTGTGTGTTTCTGTGTGTGTGTTTATGTGTATGTGTGTGTGTTTCTGTGTGTGTGTGTGTTTCTGTATGTGTGTGTGTTTCTGTGTGTGTGTGTGTGTTTCTTTGTGTGTGTGTGTTTCTGTATGTGTGTGTGTGTTTCTTTGTGTGTGTGTGTTTCTGTATGTGTGTGTGTGTCTTTCTGTGCGTGTGTGTTTCTGTATGTGTGTGTGTGTTTCTGTATGTGTATGTGTGTTTCTGTGTGTGTGTGTTTCTGTATGTGTGCATGTTTCTGTGTGTGTGTGTTCTGTGTGTGTGTGTGTGTTTCTGTGTGTGTGTGTGTTTCTGTGTGTGTGTATTTCTGTGTGTGTTTTTGTGTTTCTGTATGTGTGTGTGTTTCTGTGTGTGTGTGTTTCTGTGTGTGTGTGTGTTTCTGTATATGTGTGTTACTATGTGTGTATGTTTCTGTATGTGTGTGTGTGTTTCTGTATGTGTGTGTGTATTTCTGTGTGTGTGTGTGTGTTTCTGTGTGTGTGTTTCTGTATGTGTGTGTGTGTTTCTGTGTGTGTGTGTGTTTCTGTATGTGTGTGTGTGTTTCTGTATGTGTGTGTGTGTTTCTGTATGTGTATGTGTGTTTCTGTGTGTGTGTGTGTTTCTGTGTGTGTGTTTCTGTATTTGTGTGTGTGGTTTTGTATGTGAGTGTGTGGTTCTTTGTGTGTGTGTGTGTTTCTGTATGTGTGTGTATGTTAACTATGTGTGTGTGTGTGTGTGTTCCTGTGTGTGTGTTTTTGTATGTGTGTGTGTGTTTATGTGTATGTGTGTTTCTGTGTGTGTGTGTTTCTGTGTGTGTGTGTTTCTGTATTTGTGTGTGTGTTTCTGTATGTGTGCGTGTGTTTCTGTATGTGTGTGTGTGTTTCTGTATATGTGTGTGTTTCTGTATGTGGGTGTATGTTTCTGTGTGTGTGTGTGTTTCTGTATGTGTGTGTGTGTTTCTGCATGTGTGTGTCTGTTTCTGTGTGTGTGTGTTTCTGTGTGTGTGTGTGTTTCTGTATGTGTGTGTGTTTCTGTGTGTGTGTGTATTTCTGTATGTGTGTGTGTTTCCGTGTGTGTGTTTGTGTTTCTGTATGTGTGTGTGTTTCTGTATGTGTGTGTGTGTTTCTGTGTGTGTGAGTATGTTTCTGTATGTGTGTGTGTGTTTCGGTGTGTGTGCTTATGTGTGTGTGTGTGTTTCTGTGTGTGTGTGTGTATGTTTCTTTGTGTGTGTGTGATTCTGTATGTGTGTGTGTGTGTTTCTATATGTGTGTGTCTGTTTCTGTGTGTCTGTGTTTCTGTGTGTGTGTGTGTATGTTTCTGTGTGTGTGTGTGCTTCTGTATGTGTGTGTGTGTTTCTGTATGTGTGTGTCTGTTTCTGTGTGTGTGTGTGTGTATGTTTCTTTGTGTGTGCGCGATTCTGTATGTGTGTGTGTGTTTCTATATGTGTGTGTCTGTTTCAGTGTGTGTGTGTTTCTGTGTGTGTGTGTGTGTGTTTCTGTGTGTGTGTGTGTTTCTGTATGTGTGTGTGTGTTTCTGTATGTGTGTGTCTGTTTCTGTGTGTGTGTGTTTCTGTGTGTGTGTGTGTTTCTGTATGTGTGTGTGTGTTCTGTATGTGTGTGTGTTTCTGTATGTGTGTGTGTTTGTGTATATGTGTGTGTTTCTGCATGTGTGTGTGTGTTTCTGTGTGTGTGAGTGTGTTTCTGTATGTGTGTGTGTGTTTCTGTGTGTGTGTTTATGTGTATGTGTGTGTGTTTCTGTGTGTGTGTGTGTTTCTGTATGTGTGTGTGTTTCTGTGTGTGTGTGTGTGTTTCTTTGTGTGTGTGTGTTTCTGTATGTGTGTGTGTGTTTCTTTGTGTGTGTGTGTTTCTGTATGTGTGTGTGTGTGTTTCTTTGTGTGTGTATTTCTGTATGTGTGTGTGTTTCTGTATGTGTGTGTGTATGTTTCTGTGTGTGTGTGTGTTTCTGTATGTGTGTGTATGTTTCTGTATGTGTATGTGTGTTTCTGCATGTGTATGTGTGTTTCTGTGTGTGTGTATGTTAAATATGTGTGTGTGTGTGTTTCTGTGTGTGTGTTTTTGTATGTGTGTGTGTGTTTCTGTGTGTGTGTGTTTCTATGTGTGTGTGTTTCTGTGTGTGTGTGTTTCTGTATTTGTGTGTGTGTTTATGTATGTGTGCGTGTGTTTCTGTATGTGTGTGTGTGTTTCTCTATATATGTGTGTTTCTGTATGTGTGTGTGCGTTTCTGTATGTGTGTGTGTTTCTGTATGTGTGTGTGTTTCTGTGTGCATGGGTGTATGTTTCTGTGTGTGTGTGTGTTTCTGTTTGTGTGTGTGTGTGTTTCTGTGTGTGTGTGTTTCTGTGTGTGTGTGGGTGTTTTTCTGTGTGTGTGTTTCTGTGTGTGTGTGTTTCTGTGTGAGTGTCTTTCTGTGTGTGTGTGTTTCTGTATGTGTGTGTGTGTTTCTGTATGTGTATGTGTGTTTCTGTGTGTGTGTGTTTCTGTATGTGTGTATGTTTCTGTGTGTGTGTGTTCTGTGTGTGTGTGTGTGTTTCTGTGTGTGTGTGTGTTTCTGTGTGTGTGTATTTCTGTGTGTGTTTTTGTGTTTTTGTATGTGTGTGTGTTTCTGTGTGTGTGTGTTTCTGTGTGTGTATCTGTTTATGTGTGTTACTATGTGTGTATGTTTCTGTATGTGTGTGTGTGTGTCTGTATGTGTGTGTGTATTTCTGTGTGTGTGTGTGTGTTTCTGTGTGTGTGTTTCTGTATGTGTGTGTGTGTTTCTGTGTGTTTGTGTGTTTCTGTATGTGTGTGTGTGTTTCTGTATGTGTGTGTGTGTTTCTGTATGTGTATGTGTGTTTCTGTGTGTGTGTGTGTTTCTGTGTGTGTGTTTCTGTATTTGTGTGTGTGGTTTTGTATGTGAGTGTGTGTTTCTTTGTGTGTGTGTGTGTATCTGTATGTGTGTGTATGTTAACTATGTGTGTGTGTGTGTGTTTCTGTGTGTGTGTTTTTGCATGTGTGTGTGTGTTTATGTGTGTGTGTGTTTCTGTGTGTGTGTGTTTCTGTATGTGTGTGTGTGTTTCTGTATATGTGTGTGTTTCTGTAGGTGTGTGTGTGTTTCTGTATGTGTGTGTGTTTCTGTATGTGTGTGTGTTTCTGTGTGCATGGGTGTATGTTTCTGTGTGTGTGTGTGTTTCTGTATGTGTGTGTGTGTTTCTGTATGTGTGTGTCTGTTTCTGTGTGTGTGTGTTTCTGTGTGTGTGTGTGTTTCTATATGTGTGTGTGTTTCTGTGTGTGTGTGTATTTCTGTATGTGTGTGTGTTTCTGTGTGTGTGTTTGTGTTTCTGTATGTGTGTGTGTTTCTGTATGTGTGTGTGTGTTTCTGTGTGTGTGAGTATGTTTCTGTATGTGTGTGTGTGTTTCTGTGTGTGTGTTTATGTGTGTGTGTGTGTTTCTGTGTGTGTGTGTGTATGTTTCTTTGTGTGTGTGTGATTCTGTATGTGTGTGTGTGTGTTTCTATATGTGTGTGTCTGTTTCTGTGTGTGTGTGTTTCTGTGTGTGTGTGTGTATGTTTCTGTGTGTGTGCGTGTTTCTGTATGTGTGTGTATGTTTCTGTATGTGTATGTGTGTTTCTGCATGTGTATGTGTGTTTCTGTGTGTGTGTATGTTAACTATGTGTGTGTGTGTGTTTCTGTGTATGTGTTTTTGTATGTGTGTGTGTGTTTCTGTGTGTGTGTGTTTCTGTGTGTGTGTGTTTCTGTGTGTGTGTGTTTCTGTATTTGTGTGTGTGTTTATGTATGTGTGCGTGTGTTTCTGTATGTGTGTGTGTGTTTCTGTATATATGTGTGTTTCTGTATGTGTGTGTGTGTTTCTGTATGTGTGTGTGTTTCTGTATGTGTGTGTGTTTCTGTGTGCATGGGTGTATGTTTCTGTGTGTGTGTGTGTTTCTGTATGTGTGTGTGTGTTTCTGTATGTGTGTGTCTGTTTCTGTGTGTGTGTGTTTCTGTGTGTGTGTGTGTTTCTGTATGTGTGTGTGTTTCTGTGTGTGTGTGTATTTCTGTATGTGTGTGTGTTTCTGTGTGTGTGTTTGTGTTTCTGTATGTGTGTGTGTTTCTGTATGTGTGTGTGTGTTTCTGTGTGTGTGAGTATGTTTCTGTATGTGTGTGTGTGTTTCTGTGTGTGTGCTTATGTGTGTGTGTGTGCTTCTGTGTGTGTGTGTGTATGTTTCTTTGTGTGTGTGTGATTCTGTATGTGTGTGCGTGTGTTTCTATATGTGTGTGTCTGTTTCTGTGTGTGTGTGTTTCTGTGTGTGTGTGTGTATGTTTCTGTGTGTGTGTGTGTTTCTGTATGTGTGTGTGTGTTTCTGTATGTGTGTGTCTGTTTCTGTGTGTGTGTGTTTCTGTGTGTGTGTGTGTTTCTGTATGTGTGTGTGTGTTCTGTATGTGTGTGTATTTCTGTATGTGTGTGTGTTTGTGTATATGTGTGTGTTTCTGCATGTGTGTGTGTGTTTCTGTGTGTGTGAGTGTGTTTCTGTATGTGTGTGTGTGTTTCTGTGTGTGTGTTTATGTGTATGTGTGTGTGTTTCTGTGTGTGTGTGTGTTTCTGTATGTGTGTGTGTTTCTGTGTGTGTGTGTTTCTGTATGTGTGTGTGTGTGTTTCTGTATGTGTGTGTGTGTTTCTGTGTGTGTGTGTGTGTGTGTATCTGTGTGTGTGTGTTTCTGTATGTGTGTGTGTATTTCTGTGTGTGTGTGTGTGTGTTTCTGTGTGTGTGTTTCTGTATGTGTTTGTTTGTTTCTGTGTGTGTGTGTGTTTCTGTATGTGTGTGTGTGTTTCTGTATGTGTGTGTGTGTTTCTGTATGTGTATGTGTGTTTCTGTGTGTGTGTATGTTAACTATGTGTGTGTGTGTGTTTCTATGTGTGTGTTTTTGTATGTGTGTGTGTGTTTCTGTGTGTGTGTGTTTCTGTGTTTGTGTTTTTCTGTGTGTGTGTGTTTCTGTATTTGTCTGTGTGTTTCTTTGTGTGTGTGTGTGTTTCTGTGTGTGTGTGTGTGTGTTTCTGTGTGTGTGCGTGTTTCTGTGTGTGTGTATGTGTTTATGTGTGTGTGTGTTTCTGTATGTGTGTGTATTTCTGTATGTGTGTGTGTTTCTGTGTGTGTGTTTGTGTTTCTGTATGTGTGTGTGTGTTTCTGTGTGTGAGCGTGTTTATGTGTGTGTGTGTATTTCTGTGTGTGTGTGTTTCTGTATGTGAGTGTGTGTTTCTGTATGTGTGTGTCTGTTTGTGTATGTGTGTGTGTGTGTTTCTGTGTGTGTGTGTGTTTCTGTATGTGTGTGTGTTTCTGTATGTGTGTGTGTGTTTCTGTGTGTTTGTGTTTCTGTGTGTGTGTGTGTGTTTCTGTATTTGTGTGTGTGTTTCTGTGTGTGTTTTTGTGTTTCTGTATGTGTGTGTGTGTGTTTCTCTGTGTGTGTGTTTCTGTATGTGTGTGTGTTTCTGTATGTGTGTGTTTCTGTGTGTGTGTGTGTGTGTGTGTTTCTGTTTATGTGTGTGTGTTTCTGTTTGTGTGTGTGTATTTCTGTGTGTGTGTGTTTGTGTGTGTGTGTGTGTTTCTGTGTGTGTGTGTGTTTCTGTATGTGTGTGTGTGTTTCTGTGTGTGTGTGTGTGTTTCTGTATGTGTGTGTTTCTGTGTGTGTGTGTGTTTCTGTATGTGTGTGTGTTTCTGTGTGTGTGTGTTTCTGTATGTGTGTGTGTGTTTCTGTGTGTTTGTGTTTCTGTGTGTGTGTGTGTGTTTCTCGGTGCATGTGTGTGTTTCTGTATCTGTGTATGTGTTTCTGTATGTGTTTGTGTGTTTGTGTGTGTGTGTGTGTGTGTTTATGTGAGTGTGTGTTTCTGTGTGTGTGAGTGTGTTTCTTTATGTGTGTGTGTGTGTTTCTGTGTGTGTGTCTTTGTGTGTTTGTGTGTATGTGCTTCTGTATGTGTGTGTGTGTTTGTGTGTGTGTGTGTGTGTGTGTTTCTGTGTGTGTGTGAGTGTTTCTGTATGTGTTTCTGTGTGTGTGTGTGTGTTTCTGTGTGTGTGTTTCTATATGTGTGTGTGTTTCCGTGCGTGTGTTTGTGTTTCTGTGTGTGTATCTGTGTGTGTGTGTGTTTCTGTGTGTGTGTGTGTGTGTGTTTCTGTGTGTTTTTCTGTGTGTGTGTGTGTTTTGCTCTGTGTGTGTGTGTTTCTGTATTTGTGTGTGTGTTTATGTGTGAGTGTGTGTGTTTATGTATGTGTGTGTGTGTTTCTCTATGTGTGTGTGTGCTTCTGTGTGTGTGTGTGTTTCTGTATGTGTGTGTGTGTGTGTGTTTCTGTGTGTGTGTGCTTCTGTATGTGTGTGTGTGTTTCTGTGTGTGTGTATGTGTTTCTGTGTGTGTGTGTTTCTGTATGTGTGTATGTGTTTCTGTGTGTGTGTGTGTGTGTTTCTGTGTGTGTGTGTTTCTGTGTGTGTGTGGGTGTTTTTCTGTGTGTGTGTTTCTGTGTGTGTGTGTTTCTGTGTGAGTGTCTTTCTGTGCGTGTGTGTTTCTGTATGTGTGTGTGTGTTTCTGTATGTGTATGTGTGTTTCTGTGTGTGTGTGTTTCTGTATGTGTGCATGTTTCTGTGTGTGTGTGTTCTGTGTGTGTGTGTGTGTTTCTGTGTGTGTGTGTGTTTCTGTGTGTGTGTATTTCTGCGTGTGTTTTTGTGTTTCTGTGTGTGTGTGTGTTTCTGTGTGTGTGTGTTTCTGTGTGTGTGTGTGTTTCTGTATATGTGTGTTACTATGTGTGTATGTTTCTGTATGTGTGTGTGTGTTTCTGTATGTGTGTGTGTATTTCTGTGTGTGTGTGTGTGTTTCTGTGTGTGTGTTTCTGTATGTGTGTGTGTGTTTCTGTGTGTGTGTGTGTTTCTGTATGTGTGTGTGTGTTTCTGTATGTGTGTGTGTGTTTCTGTATGTGTATGTGTGTTTCTGTGTGTGTGTATGTTTCTGTGTGTGTGTTTCTGTATTTGTGTGTGTGGTTTTGTATGTGAGTGTGTGTTTCTTTGTGTGTGTGTGTGTTTCTGTATGTGTGTGTATGTTAACTATGTGTGTGTGTGTGTGTTCCTGTGTGTGTGTTTTTGTATGTGTGTGTGTGTTTATGTGTGTGTGTGTTTCTGTGTGTGTGTGTTTCTGTGTGTGTGTGTTTCTGTATTTGTGTGTGTGTTTCTGTATGTGTGCGTGTGTTTCTGTATGTGTGTGTGTGTTTCTGTATATGTGTGTGTTTCTGTATGTGTGTGTGTGTTTCTGTATGTGTGTGTGTTTCTGTATGTGTGTGTGTTTCTGTGTGCATGGGTGTATGTTTCTGTGTGTGTGTGTGTTTCTGTATGTGTGTGTGTGTTTCTGTATGTGTGTATCTGTTTCTGTGTGTGTGTGTGTTTCTGTGTGTGTGTGTGTTTCTGTATGTGTGTGTGTTTCTGTGTGTGTGTGTATTTCTGTATGTGTGTGTGTTTCTGTGTGTGTGTTTGTGTTTCTGTATGTGTGTGTGTTTCTGTATGTGTGTGTGTGTTTCTGTGTGTGTGAGTATGTTTCTGTATGTGTGTGTGTGTTTCTGTGTGTGTGCTTATGTGTGTGTGTGTGTTTCTGTGTGTGTGTGTGTATGTTTCTTTGTGTGTGTGTGATTCTGTATGTGTGTGTGTGTGTTTCTATATGTGTGTGTCTGTTTCTGTGTGTCTGTGTTTCTGTGTGTGAGTGTGTATGTTTCTGTGTGTGTGTGTGCTTCTGTATGTGTGTGTGTGTTTCTGTATGTGTGTGTCTGTTTCTGTGTGTGTGTGTGTTTCTGTGTGTGTGTGTGTTTCTGTATGTGTGTGTGTGTTTCTGTGTGTGTGTGTGTTTCTGTATGTGTGTGTGTTTGTGTATATGTGTGTGTTTCTGCATGTGTGTGTGTGTTTCTGTGTGTGTGAGTGTGTTTCTGTATGTGTGTGTGTGTTTCTGTGTGTGTGTTTATGTGTATGTGTGTGTGTTTCTGTGTGTGTGTGTTTCTGTATGTGTGTGTGTTTCTGTATGTGTGTGTGTTTCTTTGTGTGTGTGTGTTTCTGTATGTGTGTGTGTGTTTCTTTGTGTGTGTGTGTTTCTGTATGTGTGTGTGTGTGTTTCTTTGTGTGTGTATTTCTGTATGTGTGTGTGTGTTTCTGTATGTGTGTGTGTTTCTGTATGTGTGTGTGTATGTTTCTGTGTGTGTGTGTGTTTCTGTATGTGTGTGTATGTTTCTGTATGTGTATGTGTGTTTCTGCATGTGTATGTGTGTTTCTGTGTGTCTGTATGTTAACTATGTGTGTGTGTGTGTTTCTGTGTGTGTGTTTTTGTATGTGTGTGTGTGTTTCTGTGTGTGTGTGTTTCTGTGTGTGTGTGTTTCTGTGTGTGTGTGTTTCTGTATTTGTGTGTGTGTTTATGTATGTGTGCGTGTGTTTCTGTATGTGTGTGTGTGTTTCTCTATATATGTGTGTTTCTGAATGTGTGTGTGTGTTTCTGTATGTGTGTGTGTTTCTGTATGTGTGTGTGTTTCTGTGTGCATGGGTGTATGTTTCTGTGTGTGTGTGTGTTTCTGTATGTGTGTGTGTGTTTCTGTATGTGTGTGTCTGTTTCTGTGTGTGTGTGTTTCTGTGTGTGTGTGTGTTTCTGTATGTGTGTGTGTTTCTGTGTGTGTGTGTATTTCTGTATGTGTGTGTGTTTCTGTGTGTGTGTTTGTGTTTCTGTATGTGTGTGTGTTTCTGTATGTGTGTGTGTGTTTCTGTGTGTGTGAGTATGTTTCTGTATGTGTGTGTGTGTATCTGTGTGTGTGCTTATGTGTGTGTGTGTGTTTCTGTGTGTGTGTGTGTTTCTTTGTGTGTGTGTGATTCTGTATGTGTGTGTGTGTGTTTCTATATGTGTGTGTCTGTTTCTGTGTGTGTGTGTTTCTGTGTGTGTGTCTGTATGTTTCTGTGTTTGTGTGTGTTTCTGTATGTGTGTGTGTGTTTCTGTATGTGTGTGTCTGTTTCTGTGTGTGTGTGTTTCTGTGTGTGTGTGTTTCTGTATGTGTGTGTGTGTTCTGTATGTGTGTGTATTTCTGTATGTGTGTGTGTTTGTGTATATGTGTGTGTTTCTGCATGTGTGTGTGTGTTTCTGTGTGTGTGAGTGTGTTTCTGTATGTGTGTGTGTGTTTATGTGTATGTGTGTGTGTTTCTGTGTGTGTGTGTGTTTCTGTATGTGTGTGTGTTTCTGTGTGTGTGTGTGTTTCTGTATGTGTGTGTGTGTGTTTGTGTATGTGTGCGTGTGTGTTTCTGTATGTGTGCGTGTGTATTTCTGTATGTGTGTGTGTGTTTCTGTATGTGTGTGTGTTTCTGTATGTGTGTGTGTATGTTTCTGTGTGTGTGTGTGTTTCTGTATGTGTGTGTATGTTTCTGTATGTGTATGTGTGTTTCTGCATGTGTATGTGTGTTTCTGTGTGTGTGTATGTTAACTATGTGTGTGTGTGTGTGTTTCTGTGTATGTGTTTTTGTATGTGTGTGTGTGTTTCTGTGTGTGTGTGTTTCTGTGTGTGTGTGTTTCTGTGTGTGTGTGTTTCTGTATTTGTGTGTGTGTTTATGTATGTGTGCGTGTGTTTCTGTATGTGTGTGTGTGTTTCTCTATATATGTGTGTTTCTGTATGTGTGTGTGTGTTTCTGTATGTGTGTGTGTTTCTGTATGTGTGTGTGTTTCTGTGTGCATGGGTGTATGTTTCTGTGTGTGTGTGTGTTTCTGTATGTGTGTGTGTGTTTCTGTATGTGGGTGTCTGTTTCTGTGTGTGTGTGTTTCTGTGTGTGTGTGTGTTTCTGTATGTGTGTGTGTTTCTGTGTGTGTGTGTATTTCTGTATGTGTGTGTGTTTCTGTGTGTGTGTTTGTGTTTCTGTATGTGTGTGTGTTTCTGTATGTGTGTGTGTGTTTCTGTGTGTGTGAGTATGTTTCTGTATGTGTGTGTGTGTATCTGTGTGTGTGCTTATGTGTGTGTGTGGGTTTCTGTGTGTGTGTGTGTATGTTTCTTTGTGTGTGTGTGATTCTGTATGTGTGTGTGTGTGTTTCTATATGTGTGTGTCTGTTTCTCTGTGTGTGTGTTTCTGTGTGTGTGTCTGTATGTTTCTGTGTTTGTGTGTGTTTCTGTATGTGTGTGTGTGTTTCTGTATGTGTGTGTCTGTTTCTGTGTGTGTGTGTTTCTGTGTGTGTGTGTGTTTCTGTATGTGTGTGTGTTTCTGTGTGTGTGTGTGTTTCTGTATGTGTGTGTGTGTGTTTGTGTATGTGTGTGTGTGTGTGTTTCTGTATGTGTGCGTGTGTATTTCTGTATGTGTGTGGGTGTTTCTGTATGTGTGTGTGTTTCTGTATGTGTGTGTGTATGTTTCTGTGTGTGTGTGTGTTTCTGTATGTGTGTGTATGTTTCTGTATGTGTATGTGTGTTTCTGCATGTGTATGTGTGTTTCTGTGTGTGTGTATGTTAACTATGTGTGTGTGTGTGTGTTTCTGTGTGTGTGTTTTTGTATGTGTGTGTGTGTTTCTATGTGTGTGTGTTTCTGTGTGTGTGTGTGTATGTTTCTTTGTGTGTGTGTGATTCTGTATGTGTGTGTGTGTGTTTCTATATGTGTGTGTCTGTTTCTGTGTGTGTGTGTTTCTGTGTGTGTGTCTGTATGTTTCTGTGTTTGTGTGTGTTTCTGTATGTGTGTGTGTGTTTCTGTATGTGTGTGTCTGTTTCTGTGTGTGTGTGTTTCTGTGTGTGTGTGTTTCTGTATGTGTGTGTGTGTTCTGTATGTGTGTGTATTTCTGTATGTGTGTGTGTTTGTGTATATGTGTGTGTTTCTGCATGTGTGTGTGTGTTTCTGTGTGTGTGAGTGTGTTTCTGTATGTGTGTGTGTGTTTCTGTGTGTGTGTTTATGTGTATGTGTGTGTGTTTCTGTGTGTGTGTGTGTTTCTGTATGTGTGTGTGTTTCTGTGTGTGTGTGTGTTTCTGTATGTGTGTGTGTGTGTTTGTGTATGTGTGCGTGTGTGTTTCTGTATGTGTGCGTGTGTATTTCTGTATGTGTGTGTGTGTTTCTGTATGTGTGTGTGTTTCTGTATGTGTGTGTGTATGTTTCTGTGTGTGTGTGTGTTTCTGTATGTGTGTGTATGTTTCTGTATGTGTATGTGTGTTTCTGCATGTGTATGTGTGTTTCTGTGTGTGTGTATGTTAACTATGTGTGTGTGTGTGTGTTTCTGTGTATGTGTTTTTGTATGTGTGTGTGTGTTTCTGTGTGTGTGTGTTTCTGTGTGTGTGTGTTTCTGTGTGTGTGTGTTTCTGTATTTGTGTGTGTGTTTATGTATGTGTGCGTGTGTTTCTGTATGTGTGTGTGTGTTTGTCTATATATGTGTGTTTCTGTATGTGTGTGTGTGTTTCTGTATGTGTGTGTGTTTCTGTATGTGTGTGTGTTTCTGTGTGCATGGGTGTATGTTTCTGTTTGTGTGTGTGTTTCTGTATGTGTGTGTGTGTTTCTGTATGTGGGTGTCTGTTTCTGTGTGTGTGTGTTTCTGTGTGTGTGTGTGTTTCTGTATGTGTGTGTGTTTCTGTGTGTGTGTGTATTTCTGTATGTGTGTGTGTTTCTGTGTGTGTGTTTGTGTTTCTGTATGTGTGTGTGTTTCTGTATGTGTGTGTGTGTTTCTGTGTGTGTGAGTATGTTTCTGTATGTGTGTGTGTGTATCTGTGTGTGTGCTTATGTGTGTGTGTGGGTTTCTGTGTGTGTGTGTGTATGTTTCTTTGTGTGTGTGTGATTCTGTATGTGTGTGTGTGTGTTTCTATATGTGTGTGTCTGTTTCTGTGTGTGTGTGTTTCTGTGTGTGTGTCTGTATGTTTCTGTGTTTGTGTGTGTTTCTGTATGTGTGTGTGTGTTTCTGTATGTGTGTGTCTGTTTCTGTGTGTGTGTGTTTCTGTGTGTGTGTGTGTTTCTGTATGTGTGTGTGTTTCTGTGTGTGTGTGTGTTTCTGTATGTGTGTGTGTGTGTTTGTGTATGTGTGTGTGTGTGTGTTTCTGTATGTGTGCGTGTGTATTTCTGTATGTGTGTGGGTGTTTCTGTATGTGTGTGTGTTTCTGTATGTGTGTGTGTATGTTTCTGTGTGTGTGTGTGTTTCTGTATGTGTGTGTATGTTTCTGTATGTGTATGTGTGTTTCTGCATGTGTATGTGTGTTTCTGTGTGTGTGTATGTTAACTATGTGTGTGTGTGTGTGTTTCTGTGTGTGTGTTTTTGTATGTGTGTGTGTGTTTCTGTGTGTGTGTGTTTCTGTGTGTGTGTGTTTCTGTGTGTGTGTGTTTCTGTATTTGTGTGTGTGTTTATGTATGTGTGCGTGTGTTTCTGTATGTGTGTGTGTGTTTCTCCATATATGTGTGTTTCTGTATGTGTGTGTGTGTTTCTGTATGTGTGTGTGTTTCTGTATGTGTGTGTGTTTCTGTGTGCATGGGTGTATGTTTCTGTGTGTGTGTGTGTTTCTGTATGTGTGTGTGTGTTTCTGTATGTGTGTGTCTGTTTCTGTGTGTGTGTGTTTCTGTGTGTGTGTGTGTTTCTGTATGTGTGTGTGTTTCTGTGTGTGTGTGTATTTCTGTATGTGTGTGTGTTTCTGTGTGTGTGTTTGTGTTTCTGTATGTGTGTGTGTTTCTGTATGTGTGTGTGTGTTTCTGTGTGTGTGAGTATGTTTCTGTATGTGTGTGTGTGTATCTGTGTGTGTGCTTATGTGTGTGTGTGGGTTTCTGTGTGTGTGTGTGTATGTTTCTTTGTGTGTGTGTGATTCTGTATGTGTGTGTGTGTTTCTATATGTGTGTGTCTGTTTCTCTGTGTGTGTGTTTCTGTGTGTGTGTCTGTATGTTTCTGTGTTTGTGTGTGTTTCTGTATGTGTGTGTGTGTTTCTGTATGTGTGTGTCTGTTTCTGTGTGTGTGTGTTTCTGTGTGTGTGTGTGTTTCTGTATGTGTGTGTGTGTTCTGTATGTGTGTGTATTTCTGTATGTGTGTGTGTTTGTGTATATGTGTGTGTTTCTGCATGTGTGTGTGTGTTTCTGTGTGTGTGAGTGTGTTTCTGTATGTGTGTGTGTTTCTGTGTGTGTGTTT
Source organism: Pristiophorus japonicus (assembly GCF_044704955.1). NCBI lineage: Eukaryota > Metazoa > Chordata > Chondrichthyes > Pristiophoridae > Pristiophorus > Pristiophorus japonicus. The sequence continues at coordinate 793,269 of NW_027254919.1, read as the reverse complement.
ATGTGTATGTGTGTGTGTTTCTGTGTGTGTGTGTGTTTCTGTATGTGTGTGTGTTTCTGTGTGTGTGTGTGTTTCTGTATGTGTGTGTGTGTGTTTGTGTATGTGTGTGTGTGTGTGTTTCTGTATGTGTGTGTATTTCTGTGTGTGTGTGTGTTTCTGTGTGTGTGTTTGTGTTTCTGTATGTGTGTGTGTGTTTCTCTGTGTGTGTGTGTTCTGTATGTGTGTGTGTTTCTGTATGTGTGTGTGTTTCTGTGTATGTGTTTGTGTTTCTGTATGTGTGTGTGTTTCTGTATGTGGGTGTGTGTTTCTGTGTGTGTGAGTGTGTTTCTGTATGTGTGTGTGTGTTTCTGTGTGTGAGCGTGTTTATGTGTGTGTGTGTATTTCTGTGTGTGTGTGTTTCTGTATGTGAGTGTGTGTTTCTGTATGTGTGTGTCTGTTTGTGTATGTGTGTGTGTGTGTTTCTGTGTGTGTGTGTTTCTGTATGTGTGTGTGTTTCTGTATGTGTGTGTGTGTTTCTGTGTGTTTGTGTTTCTGTGTATGTGTGTGTGTGTTTCTGTATTTGTGTGTGTGTTTCTGTGTGTGTTTTTGTGTTTCTGTATGTGTGTGTGTGTGTTTCTCTGTGTGTGTGTTTCTGTATGTGTGTGTGTTTCTGTATGTGTGTGTTTCTGTGTGTGTGTGTGTGTGTGTGTGTTTCTGTTTATGTGTGTGTGTTTCTGTATGTGTGTGTGTATTTCTGTGTGTGTGTGTTTGTGTGTGTGTGTGTGTTTCT